>NW_028249899.1:0-123418 GCF_964263255.1 Lissotriton vulgaris | reverse complement strand
AGGGGCCCAAAACACAAGATTTATGGAATGGTTAAAAGTGCATGAAAATGGCCAATTTACTCACTCTGAGTTCTCAAAAAGGGTTTCTTCACCCCGGGAAGTTAATTAAATACCATTTGGAGGCATTTAATGTTCGAGCAAAAACGGCTGATTTTCGACAAAAGAGATAACACCCCCCCATTACGTCATGCTTCAGAAATGTGGAAAATGGTCCGTTTTCAAATGTTTTATTTTTGAACGTCAGTTCACATTTGTAGGTGGATCATCAGTGTTAGAGCTAAAATTAGCATGTTTAAAATGATTTTCATGCTTCCAGGGGCCCAAAACACAAGATTTATGGAATGGTTAAAAGTGCATGAAAATGGCCAATTTACTCACTCTGAGTTCTCAAAAAGGGTTTCTTCACCCCGGGAAGTTAATTAAATACCATTTGGAGGCATTTAATGTTCGAGCAAAAACGGCTGATTTTCGACAAAAGAGATAACACCCCCCCATTACGTCATGCTTCAGAAATGTGGAAAATGGTCCGTTTTCAAATGTTTTATTTTTGAACGTCAGTTCACATTTGTAGGTGGATCATCAGTGTTAGAGCTAAAATTAGCATGTTTAAAGTGATTTTCATGCTTCCAGGGGCTCGGGAAGTTAATTAAATACCATTTGGAGGCATTTAATGTTCGAGCAAAAACGGCTGATTTTCGACAAAAGAGATAACACCCCCCCATTACGTCATGCTTCAGAAATGTGGAAAATGGTCCGTTTTCAAATGTTTTATTTTTGAACGTCAGTTCACATTTGTAGGTGGATCATCAGTGTTAGAGCTAAAATTAGCATGTTTAAAGTGATTTTCATGCTTCCAGGGGCCCAAAACACAAGATTTATGGAATGGTTAAAAGTGCATGAAAATGGCCAATTTACTCACTCTGAGTTCTCAAAAAGGGTTTCTTCACCCCGGGAAGTTAATTAAATACCATTTGGAGGCATTTAATGTTCAAGCAAAAACGGCTGATTTTCGACAAAAGAGATAACACCCCCCCATTACGTCATGCTTCAGAAAGGTGGAAAATGGTCCGTTTTCAAATGTTTTATTTTTGAACGTCAGTTCACATTTGTAGGTGGATCATCAGTGTTAGAGCTAAAATTAGCATGTTTAAAGTGATTTTCATGCTTCCAGGGGCTCGGGAAGTTAATTAAATACCATTTGGAGGCATTTAATGTTCGAGCAAAAACGGCTGATTTTCGACAAAAGAGATAACACCCCCCCATTACGTCATGCTTCAGAAATGTGGAAAATGGTCCGTTTTCAAATGTTTTATTTTTGAACGTCAGTTCACATTTGTAGGTGGATCATCAGTGTTAGAGCTAAAATTAGCATGTTTAAAGTGATTTTCATGCTTCCAGGGGCCCAAAACACAAGATTTATGGAATGGTTAAAAGTGCATGAAAATGGCCAATTTACTCACTCTGAGTTCTCAAAAAGGGTTTCTTCACCCCGGGAAGTTAATTAAATACCATTTGGAGTCATTTAATGTTAGAGCAAAAACGGCTGATTTTCGACAAAAGAGATAACACCCCCCCATTACGTCATGCTTCAGAAATGTGGAAAATGGTCCGTTTTCAAATGTTTTATTTTTGAACGTCAGTTCACATTTGTAGGTGGATCATCAGTGTTAGAGCTAAAATTAGCATGTTTAAAGTGATTTTCATGCTTCCAGGGGCTCGGGAAGTTAATTAAATACCATTTGGAGGCATTTAATGTTCGAGCAAAAACGGCTGATTTTCGACAAAAGAGATAACACCCCCCCATTACGTCATGCTTCAGAAATGTGGAAAATGGTCCGTTTTCAAATGTTTTATTTTTGAACATCAGTTCACATTTGTAGGTGGATCATCAGTGTTAGAGCTAAAATTAGCATGTTTAAAGTGATTTTCATGCTTCCAGGGGCTCGGGAAGTTAATTAAATACCATTTGGAGGCATTTAATGTTAGAGCAAAAACGGCTGATTTTCGACAAAAGAGATAACACCCCCCCATTACGTCATGCTTCAGAAATGTGGAAAATGGTCCGTTTTCAAATGTTTTATTTTTGAACGTCAGTTCACATTTGTAGGTGGATCATCAGTGTTAGAGCTAAAATTAGCATGTTTAAAGTGATTTTCATGCTTCCAGGGGCTCGGGAAGTTAATTAAATACCATTTGGAGGCATTTAATGTTCGAGCAAAAACGGCTGATTTTCGACAAAAGAGATAACACCCCCCCATTACGTCATGCTTCTGAAATGTGGAAAATGGTCCGTTTTCAAATGTTTTATTTTTGAACGTCAGTTCACATTTGTAGGTGGATCATCAGTGTTAGAGCTAAAATTAGCATGTTTAAAGTGATTTTCATGCTTCCAGGGGCTCGGGAAGTTAATTAAATACCATTTGGAGGCATTTAATGTTCGAGCAAAAACGGCTGATTTTCGACAAAAGAGATAACACCCCCCCATTACGTCATGCTTCAGAAATGTGGAAAATGGTCCGTTTTCAAATGTTTTATTTTTGAACGTCAGTTCACATTTGTAGGTGGATCATCAGTGTTAGAGCTAAAATTAGCATGTTTAAAGTGATTTTCATGCTTCCAGGGGCCCAAAACACAAGATTTATGGAATGGTTAAAAGTGCATGAAAATGGCCAATTTACTCACTCTGAGTTCTCCAAAAGGGTTTCTTCACCCCGGGAAGTTAATTAAATACCATTTGGAGGCATTTAATGTTCGAGCAAAAACGGCTGATTTTCGACAAAAGAGATAACACCCCCCCATTACGTCATGCTTCAGAAATGTGGAAAATGGTCCGTTTTCAAATGTTTTATTTTTGAACGTCAGTTCACATTTGTAGGTGGATCATCAGTGTTAGAGCTAAAATTAGCATGTTTAAAGTGATTTTCATGCTTCCAGGGGCCCAAAACACAAGATTTATGGAATGGTTAAAAGTGCATGAAAATGGCCAATTTACTCACTCTGAGTTCTCAAAAAGGGTTTCTTCACCCCGGGAAGTTAATTAAATACCATTTGGAGTCATTTAATGTTAGAGCAAAAACGGCTGATTTTCGACAAAAGAGATAACACCCCCCCATTACGTCATGCTTCAGAAATGTGGAAAATGGTCCGTTTTCAAATGTTTTATTTTTGAACGTCAGTTCACATTTGTAGGTGGATCATCAGTGTTAGAGCTAAAATTAGCATGTTTAAAGTGATTTTCATGCTTCCAGGGGCTCGGGAAGTTAATTAAATACCATTTGGAGGCATTTAATGTTCGAGCAAAAACGGCTGATTTTCGACAAAAGAGATAACACCCCCCCATTACGTCATGCTTCAGAAATGTGGAAAATGGTCCGTTTTCAAATGTTTTATTTTTGAACATCAGTTCACATTTGTAGGTGGATCATCAGTGTTAGAGCTAAAATTAGCATGTTTAAAGTGATTTTCATGCTTCCAGGGGCTCGGGAAGTTAATTAAATACCATTTGGAGGCATTTAATGTTAGAGCAAAAACGGCTGATTTTCGACAAAAGAGATAACACCCCCCCATTACGTCATGCTTCAGAAATGTGGAAAATGGTCCGTTTTCAAATGTTTTATTTTTGAACGTCAGTTCACATTTGTAGGTGGATCATCAGTGTTAGAGCTAAAATTAGCATGTTTAAAGTGATTTTCATGCTTCCAGGGGCCCAAAACACAAGATTTATGGAATGGTTAAAAGTGCATGAAAATGGCCAATTTACTCACTCTGAGTTCTCAAAAAGGGTTTCTTCACCCCGGGAAGTTAATTAAATACCATTTGGAGGCATTTAATGTTCGAACAAAAACGGCTGATTTTCGACAAAAGAGATAACACCCCCCCATTACGTCATGCTTCAGAAATGTGGAAAATGGTCCGTTTTCAAATGTTTTATTTTTGAACGTCAGTTCACATTTGTAGGTGGATCATCAGTGTTAGAGCTAAAATTAGCATGTTTAAAGTGATTTTCATGCTTCCAGGGGCCCAAAACACAAGATTTATGGAATGGTTAAAAGTGCATGAAAATGGCCAATTTACTCACTCTGAGTTCTCAAAAAGGGTTTCTTCACCCCGGGAAGTTAATTAAATACCATTTGGAGGCATTTAATGTTCGAGCAAAAACGGCTGATTTTCGACAAAAGAGATAACACCCCCCCATTACGTCATGCTTCAGAAATGTGGAAAATGGTCCGTTTTCAAATGTTTTATTTTTGAACGTCAGTTCACATTTGTAGGTGGATCATCAGTGTTAGAGCTAAAATTAGCATGTTTAAAGTGATTTTCATGCTTCCAGGGGCTCGGGAAGTTAATTAAATACCATTTGGAGGCATTTAATGTTCGAGCAAAAACGGCTGATTTTCGACAAAAGAGATAACACCCCCCCATTACGTCATGCTTCAGAAATGTGGAAAATGGTCCGTTTTCAAATGTTTTATTTTTGAACGTCAGTTCACATTTGTAGGTGGATCATCAGTGTTAGAGCTAAAATTAGCATGTTTAAAGTGATTTTCATGCTTCCAGGGGCCCAAAACACAAGATTTATGGAATGGTTAAAAGTGCATGAAAATGGCCAATTTACTCACTCTGAGTTCTCAAAAAGGGTTTCTTCACCCCGGGAAGTTAATTAAATACCATTTGGAGGCATTTAATGTTCGAACAAAAACGGCTGATTTTCGACAAAAGAGATAACACCCCCCCATTACGTCATGCTTCAGAAATGTGGAAAATGGTCCGTTTTCAAATGTTTTATTTTTGAACGTCAGTTCACATTTGTAGGTGGATCATCAGTGTTAGAGCTAAAATTAGCATGTTTAAAGTGATTTTCATGCTTCCAGGGGCCCAAAACACAAGATTTATGGAATGGTTAAAAGTGCATGAAAATGGCCACTTTACTCACTCTGAGTTCTCAAAAAGGGTTTCTTCACCCCGGGAAGTTAATTAAATACCATTTGGAGGCATTTAACGTTCGAGCAAAAACGGCTGATTTTCGACAAAAGAGATAACACCCCCCCCATTACGTCATGCTTCAGAAATGTGGAAAATGGTCCGTTTTCAAATGTTTTATTTTTGAACGTCAGTTCACATTTGTAGGTGGATCATCAGTGTTAGAGCTAAAATTAGCATGTTTAAAGTGATTTTCATGCTTCCAGGGGCTCGGGAAGTTAATTAAATACCATTTGGAGGCATTTAATGTTCGAGCAAAAACGGCTGATTTTCGACAAAAGAGATAACACCCCCCCATTACGTCATGCTTCAGAAATGTGGAAAATGGTCCGTTTTCAAATGTTTTATTTTTGAACGTCAGTTCACATTTGTAGGTGGATCATCAGTGTTAGAGCTAAAATTAGCATGTTTAAAGTGATTTTCATGCTTCCAGGGGCTCGGGAAGTTAATTAAATACCATTTGGAGGCATTTAATGTTCGAGCAAAAACGGCTGATTTTCGACAAAAGAGATAACACCCCCCCATTACGTCATGCTTCAGAAATGTGGAAAATGGTCCGTTTTCAAATGTTTTATTTTTGAACGTCAGTTCACATTTGTAGGTGGATCATCAGTGTTAGAGCTAAAATTAGCATGTTTAAAGTGATTTTCATGCTTCCAGGGGCTCGGGAAGTTAATTAAATACCATTTGGAGGCATTTAATGTTCGAGCAAAAACGGCTGATTTTCGACAAAAGAGATAACACCCCCCCATTACGTCATGCTTCAGAAATGTGGAAAATGGTCCGTTTTCAAATGTTTTATTTTTGAACGTCAGTTCACATTTGTAGGTGGATCATCAGTGTTAGAGCTAAAATTAGCATGTTTAAAGTGATTTTCATGCTTCCAGGGGCCCAAAACACAAGATTTATGGAATGGTTAAAAGTGCATGAAAATGGCCAATTTACTCACTCTGAGTTCTCAAAAAGGGTTTCTTCACCCCGGGAAGTTAATTAAATACCATTTGGAGGCATTTAATGTTCGAGCAAAAACGGCTGATTTTCGACAAAAGAGATAACACCCCCCCATTACGTCATGCTTCAGAAATGTGGAAAATAGTCCGTTTTCAAATGTTTTATTTTTGAACGTCAGTTCACATTTGTAGGTGGATCATCAGTGTTAGAGCTAAAATTAGCATGTTTAAAGTGATTTTCATGCTTCCAGGGGCTCGGGAAGTTAATTAAATACCATTTGGAGGCATTTAATGTTAGAGCAAAAACGGCTGATTTTCGACAAAAGAGATAACACCCCCCCCATTACGTCATGCTTCAGAAATGTGGAAAATGGTCCGTTTTCAAATGTTTTATTTTTGAACGTCAGTTCACATTTGTAGGTGGATCATCAGTGTTAGAGCTAAAATTAGCATGTTTAAAGTGATTTTCATGCTTCCAGGGGCCCAAAACACAAGATTTATGGAATGGTTAAAAGTGCATGAAAATGGCCAATTTACTCACTCTGAGTTCTCAAAAAGGGTTTCTTCACCCCGGGAAGTTAATTAAATACCATTTGGAGGCATTTAATGTTCGAGCAAAAACGGCTGATTTTCGACAAAAGAGATAACACCCCCCCATTACGTCATGCTTCAGAAATGTGGAAAATGGTCCGTTTTCAAATGTTTTATTTTTGAACGTCAGTTCACATTTGTAGGTGGATCATCAGTGTTAGAGCTAAAATTAGCATGTTTAAAGTGATTTTCATGCTTCCAGGGGCCCAAAACACAAGATTTATGGAATGGTTAAAAGTGCATGAAAATGGCCAATTTACTCACTCTGAGTTCTCAAAAAGGGTTTCTTCACCCCGGGAAGTTAATTAAATACCATTTGGAGGCATTTAATGTTCGAGCAAAAACGGCTGATTTTCGACAAAAGAGATAACACCCCCCCATTACGTCATGCTTCAGAAATGTGGAAAATGGTCCGTTTTCAAATGTTTTATTTTTGAACGTCAGTTCACATTTGTAGGTGGATCATCAGTGTTAGAGCTAAAATTAGCATGTTTAAAGTGATTTTCATGCTTCCAGGGGCTCGGGAAGTTAATTAAATACCATTTGGAGGCATTTAATGTTCGAGCAAAAACGGCTGATTTTCGACAAAAGAGATAACACCCCCCCATTACGTCATGCTTCAGAAATGTGGAAAATGGTCCGTTTTCAAATGTTTTATTTTTGAACGTCAGTTCACATTTGTAGGTGGATCATCAGTGTTAGAGCTAAAATTAGCATGTTTAAAGTGATTTTCATGCTTCCAGGGGCTCGGGAAGTTAATTAAATACCATTTGGAGGCATTTAATGTTCGAGCAAAAACGGCTGATTTTCGACAAAAGAGATAACACCCCCCCATTACGTCATGCTTCAGAAATGTGGAAAATGGTCCGTTTTCAAATGTTTTATTTTTGAACGTCAGTTCACATTTGTAGGTGGATCATCAGTGTTAGAGCTAAAATTAGCATGTTTAAAGTGATTTTCATGCTTCCAGGGGCCCAAAACACAAGATTTATGGAATGGTTAAAAGTGCATGAAAATGGCCAATTTACTCACTCTGAGTTCTCAAAAAGGGTTTCTTCACCCCGGGAAGTTAATTAAATACCATTTGGAGGCATTTAATGTTCGAGCAAAAACGGCTGATTTTCGACAAAAGAGATAACACCCCCCCATTACGTCATGCTTCAGAAATGTGGAAAATGGTCCGTTTTCAAATGTTTTATTTTTGAACGTCAGTTCACATTTGTAGGTGGATCATCAGTGTTAGAGCTAAAATTAGCATGTTTAAAGTGATTTTCATGCTTCCAGGGGCCCAAAACACAAGATTTATGGAATGGTTAAAAGTGCATGAAAATGGCCAATTTACTCACTCTGAGTTCTCAAAAAGGGTTTCTTCACCCCGGGAAGTTAATTAAATACCATTTGGAGGCATTTAATGTTAGAGCAAAAACGGCTGATTTTCGACAAAAGAGATAACACCCCCCCATTACGTCATGCTTCAGAAATGTGGAAAATGGTCCGTTTTCAAATGTTTTATTTTTGAACGTCAGTTCACATTTGTAGGTGGATCATCAGTGTTAGAGCTAAAATTAGCATGTTTAAAGTGATTTTCATGCTTCCAGGGGCTCGGGAAGTTAATTAAATACCATTTGGAGGCATTTAATGTTCGAGCAAAAATGGCTGATTTTCGACAAAAGAGATAACACCCCCCCATTATGTCATGCTTCAGAAATGTGGAAAATGGTCCGTTTTCAAATGTTTTATTTTTGAACGTCAGTTCACATTTGTAGGTGGATCATCAGTGTTAGAGCTAAAATTAGCATGTTTAAAGTGATTTTCATGCTTCCAGGGGCCCAAAACACAAGATTTATGGAATGGTTAAAAGTGCATGAAAATGGCCAATTTACTCACTCTGAGTTCTCAAAAAGGGTTTCTTCACCCCGGGAAGTTAATTAAATACCATTTGGAGGCATTTAATGTTCGAACAAAAACAGCTGATTTTCGACAAAAGAGATAACACCCCCCCATTACGTCATGCTTCAGAAATGTGGAAAATGGTCCGTTTTCAAATGTTTTATTTTTGAACGTCAGTTCACATTTGTAGGTGGATCATCAGTGTTAGAGCTAAAATTAGCATGTTTAAAGTGATTTTCATGCTTCCAGGGGCCCAAAACACAAGATTTATGGAATGGTTAAAAGTGCATGAAAATAGCCAATTTACTCACTCTGAGTTCTCAAAAAGGGTTTCTTCACCCCGGGAAGTTAATTAAATACCATTTGGAGGCATTTAATGTTCGAGCAAAAACGGCTGATTTTCGACAAAAGAGATAACACCCCCCCATTACGTCATGCTTCAGAAATGTGGAAAATGGTCCGTTTTCAAATGTTTTATTTTTGAACGTCAGTTCACATTTGTAGGTGGATCATCAGTGTTAGAGCTAAAATTAGCATGTTTAAAGTGATTTTCATGCTTCCAGGGGCTCGGGAAGTTAATTAAATACCATTTGGAGGCATTTAATGTTCGAGCAAAAACGGCTGATTTTCGACAAAAGAGATAACACCCCCCCATTACGTCATGCTTCAGAAATGTGGAAAATGGTCCGTTTTCAAATGTTTTATTTTTGAACGTCAGTTCACATTTGTAGGTGGATCATCAGTGTTAGAGCTAAAATTAGCATGTTTAAAGTGATTTTCATGCTTCCAGGGGCTCGGGAAGTTAATTAAATACCATTTGGAGGCATTTAATGTTCGAGCAAAAACGGCTGATTTTCGACAAAAGAGATAACACCCCCCCATTACGTCATGCTTCAGAAATGTGGAAAATGGTCCGTTTTCAAATGTTTTATTTTTGAACGTCAGTTCACATTTGTAGGTGGATCATCAGTGTTAGAGCTAAAATTAGCATGTTTAAAGTGATTTTCATGCTTCCAGGGGCCCAAAACACAAGATTTATGGAATGGTTAAAAGTGCATGAAAATGGCCAATTTACTCACTCTGAGTTCTCCAAAAGGGTTTCTTCACCCCGGGAAGTTAATTAAATACCATTTGGAGGCATTTAATGTTCGAGCAAAAACGGCTGATTTTCGACAAAAGAGATAACACCCCCCCATTACGTCATGCTTCAGAAATGTGGAAAATGGTCCGTTTTCAAATGTTTTATTTTTGAACGTCAGTTCACATTTGTAGGTGGATCATCAGTGTTAGAGCTAAAATTAGCATGTTTAAAGTGATTTTCATGCTTCCAGGGGCCCAAAACACAAGATTTATGGAATGGTTAAAAGTGCATGAAAATGGCCAATTTACTCACTCTGAGTTCTCCAAAAGGGTTTCTTCACCCCGGGAAGTTAATTAAATACCATTTGGAGTCATTTAATGTTCGAGCAAAAACGGCTGATTTTCGACAAAAGAGATAACACCCCCCCATTACGTCATGCTTCAGAAATGTGGAAAATGGTCCGTTTTCAAATGTTTTATTTTTGAACGTCAGTTCACATTTGTAGGTGGATCATCAGTGTTAGAGCTAAAATTAGCATGTTTAAAGTGATTTTCATGCTTCCAGGGGCCCAAAACACAAGATTTATGGAATGGTTAAAAGTGCATGAAAATGGCCAATTTACTCACTCTGAGTTCTCAAAAAGGGTTTCTTCACCCCGGGAAGTTAATTAAATACCATTTGGAGGCATTTATTGTTAGAGCAAAAACGGCTGATTTTCGACAAAAGAGATAACACCCCCCCATTACGTCATGCTTCAGAAATGTGGAAAATGGTCCGTTTTCAAATGTTTTATTTTTGAACGTCAGTTCACATTTGTAGGTGGATCATCAGTGTTAGAGCTAAAATTAGCATGTTTAAAGTGATTTTCATGCTTCCAGGGGCTCGGGAAGTTAATTAAATACCATTTGGAGGCATTTAATGTTCGAGCAAAAACGGCTGATTTTCGACAAAAGAGATAACACCCCCCCATTACGTCATGCTTCTGAAATGTGGAAAATGGTCCGTTTTCAAATGTTTTATTTTTGAACGTCAGTTCACATTTGTAGGTGGATCATCAGTGTTAGAGCTAAAATTAGCATGTTTAAAGTGATTTTCATGCTTCCAGGGGCTCGGGAAGTTAATTAAATACCATTTGGAGGCATTTAATGTTCGAGCAAAAACGGCTGATTTTCGACAAAAGAGATAACACCCCCCCATTACGTCATGCTTCAGAAATGTGGAAAATGGTCCGTTTTCAAATGTTTTATTTTTGAACGTCAGTTCACATTTGTAGGTGGATCATCAGTGTTAGAGCTAAAATTAGCATGTTTAAAGTGATTTTCATGCTTCCAGGGGCCCAAAACACAAGATTTATGGAATGGTTAAAAGTGCATGAAAATGGCCAATTTACTCACTCTGAGTTCTCCAAAAGGGTTTCTTCACCCCGGGAAGTTAATTAAATACCATTTGGAGGCATTTAATGTTCGAGCAAAAACGGCTGATTTTCGACAAAAGAGATAACACCCCCCCATTACGTCATGCTTCAGAAATGTGGAAAATGGTCCGTTTTCAAATGTTTTATTTTTGAACGTCAGTTCACATTTGTAGGTGGATCATCAGTGTTAGAGCTAAAATTAGCATGTTTAAAGTGATTTTCATGCTTCCAGGGGCCCAAAACACAAGATTTATGGAATGGTTAAAAGTGCATGAAAATGGCCAATTTACTCACTCTGAGTTCTCAAAAAGGGTTTCTTCACCCCGGGAAGTTAATTAAATACGATTTGGAGTCATTTAATGTTAGAGCAAAAACGGCTGATTTTCGACAAAAGAGATAACACCCCCCCATTACGTCATGCTTCAGAAATGTGGAAAATGGTCCGTTTTCAAATGTTTTATTTTTGAACGTCAGTTCACATTTGTAGGTGGATCATCAGTGTTAGAGCTAAAATTAGCATGTTTAAAGTGATTTTCATGCTTCCAGGGGCTCGGGAAGTTAATTAAATACCATTTGGAGGCATTTAATGTTCGAGCAAAAACGGCTGATTTTCGACAAAAGAGATAACACCCCCCCATTACGTCATGCTTCAGAAATGTGGAAAATGGTCCGTTTTCAAATGTTTTATTTTTGAACATCAGTTCACATTTGTAGGTGGATCATCAGTGTTAGAGCTAAAATTAGCATGTTTAAAGTGATTTTCATGCTTCCAGGGGCTCGGGAAGTTAATTAAATACCATTTGGAGGCATTTAATGTTAGAGCAAAAACGGCTGATTTTCGACAAAAGAGATAACACCCCCCCATTACGTCATGCTTCAGAAATGTGGAAAATGGTCCGTTTTCAAATGTTTTATTTTTGAACGTCAGTTCACATTTGTAGGTGGATCATCAGTGTTAGAGCTAAAATTAGCATGTTTAAAGTGATTTTCATGCTTCCAGGGGCTCGGGAAGTTAATTAAATACCATTTGGAGGCATTTAATGTTCGAGCAAAAACGGCTGATTTTCGACAAAAGAGATAACACCCCCCCATTACGTCATGCTTCTGAAATGTGGAAAATGGTCCGTTTTCAAATGTTTTATTTTTGAACGTCAGTTCACATTTGTAGGTGGATCATCAGTGTTAGAGCTAAAATTAGCATGTTTAAAGTGATTTTCATGCTTCCAGGGGCTCGGGAAGTTAATTAAATACCATTTGGAGGCATTTAATGTTCGAGCAAAAACGGCTGATTTTCGACAAAAGAGATAACACCCCCCCATTACGTCATGCTTCAGAAATGTGGAAAATGGTCCGTTTTCAAATGTTTTATTTTTGAACGTCAGTTCACATTTGTAGGTGGATCATCAGTGTTAGAGCTAAAATTAGCATGTTTAAAGTGATTTTCATGCTTCCAGGGGCCCAAAACACAAGATTTATGGAATGGTTAAAAGTGCATGAAAATGGCCAATTTACTCACTCTGAGTTCTCCAAAAGGGTTTCTTCACCCCGGGAAGTTAATTAAATACCATTTGGAGGCATTTAATGTTCGAGCAAAAACGGCTGATTTTCGACAAAAGAGATAACACCCCCCCATTACGTCATGCTTCAGAAATGTGGAAAATGGTCCGTTTTCAAATGTTTTATTTTTGAACGTCAGTTCACATTTGTAGGTGGATCATCAGTGTTAGAGCTAAAATTAGCATGTTTAAAGTGATTTTCATGCTTCCAGGGGCCCAAAACACAAGATTTATGGAATGGTTAAAAGTGCATGAAAATGGCCAATTTACTCACTCTGAGTTCTCAAAAAGGGTTTCTTCACCCCGGGAAGTTAATTAAATACCATTTGGAGTCATTTAATGTTAGAGCAAAAACGGCTGATTTTCGACAAAAGAGATAACACCCCCCCATTACGTCATGCTTCAGAAATGTGGAAAATGGTCCGTTTTCAAATGTTTTATTTTTGAACGTCAGTTCACATTTGTAGGTGGATCATCAGTGTTAGAGCTAAAATTAGCATGTTTAAAGTGATTTTCATGCTTCCAGGGGCTCGGGAAGTTAATTAAATACCATTTGGAGGCATTTAATGTTCGAGCAAAAACGGCTGATTTTCGACAAAAGAGATAACACCCCCCCATTACGTCATGCTTCAGAAATGTGGAAAATGGTCCGTTTTCAAATGTTTTATTTTTGAACATCAGTTCACATTTGTAGGTGGATCATCAGTGTTAGAGCTAAAATTAGCATGTTTAAAGTGATTTTCATGCTTCCAGGGGCTCGGGAAGTTAATTAAATACCATTTGGAGGCATTTAATGTTAGAGCAAAAACGGCTGATTTTCGACAAAAGAGATAACACCCCCCCATTACGTCATGCTTCAGAAATGTGGAAAATGGTCCGTTTTCAAATGTTTTATTTTTGAACGTCAGTTCACATTTGTAGGTGGATCATCAGTGTTAGAGCTAAAATTAGCATGTTTAAAGTGATTTTCATGCTTCCAGGGGCCCAAAACACAAGATTTATGGAATGGTTAAAAGTGCATGAAAATGGCCAATTTACTCACTCTGAGTTCTCAAAAAGGGTTTCTTCACCCCGGGAAGTTAATTAAATACCATTTGGAGGCATTTAATGTTCGAACAAAAACGGCTGATTTTCGACAAAAGAGATAACACCCCCCCATTACGTCATGCTTCAGAAATGTGGAAAATGGTCCGTTTTCAAATGTTTTATTTTTGAACGTCAGTTCACATTTGTAGGTGGATCATCAGTGTTAGAGCTAAAATTAGCATGTTTAAAGTGATTTTCATGCTTCCAGGGGCCCAAAACACAAGATTTATGGAATGGTTAAAAGTGCATGAAAATGGCCAATTTACTCACTCTGAGTTCTCAAAAAGGGTTTCTTCACCCCGGGAAGTTAATTAAATACCATTTGGAGGCATTTAATGTTCGAGCAAAAACGGCTGATTTTCGACAAAAGAGATAACACCCCCCCATTACGTCATGCTTCAGAAATGTGGAAAATGGTCCGTTTTCAAATGTTTTATTTTTGAACGTCAGTTCACATTTGTAGGTGGATCATCAGTGTTAGAGCTAAAATTAGCATGTTTAAAGTGATTTTCATGCTTCCAGGGGCTCGGGAAGTTAATTAAATACCATTTGGAGGCATTTAATGTTCGAGCAAAAACGGCTGATTTTCGACAAAAGAGATAACACCCCCCCATTACGTCATGCTTCAGAAATGTGGAAAATGGTCCGTTTTCAAATGTTTTATTTTTGAACGTCAGTTCACATTTGTAGGTGGATCATCAGTGTTAGAGCTAAAATTAGCATGTTTAAAGTGATTTTCATGCTTCCAGGGGCCCAAAACACAAGATTTATGGAATGGTTAAAAGTGCATGAAAATGGCCAATTTACTCACTCTGAGTTCTCAAAAAGGGTTTCTTCACCCCGGGAAGTTAATTAAATACCATTTGGAGGCATTTAATGTTCGAACAAAAACGGCTGATTTTCGACAAAAGAGATAACACCCCCCCATTACGTCATGCTTCAGAAATGTGGAAAATGGTCCGTTTTCAAATGTTTTATTTTTGAACGTCAGTTCACATTTGTAGGTGGATCATCAGTGTTAGAGCTAAAATTAGCATGTTTAAAGTGATTTTCATGCTTCCAGGGGCCCAAAACACAAGATTTATGGAATGGTTAAAAGTGCATGAAAATGGCCACTTTACTCACTCTGAGTTCTCAAAAAGGGTTTCTTCACCCCGGGAAGTTAATTAAATACCATTTGGAGGCATTTAACGTTCGAGCAAAAACGGCTGATTTTCGACAAAAGAGATAACACCCCCCCCATTACGTCATGCTTCAGAAATGTGGAAAATGGTCCGTTTTCAAATGTTTTATTTTTGAACGTCAGTTCACATTTGTAGGTGGATCATCAGTGTTAGAGCTAAAATTAGCATGTTTAAAGTGATTTTCATGCTTCCAGGGGCTCGGGAAGTTAATTAAATACCATTTGGAGGCATTTAATGTTCGAGCAAAAACGGCTGATTTTCGACAAAAGAGATAACACCCCCCCATTACGTCATGCTTCAGAAATGTGGAAAATGGTCCGTTTTCAAATGTTTTATTTTTGAACGTCAGTTCACATTTGTAGGTGGATCATCAGTGTTAGAGCTAAAATTAGCATGTTTAAAGTGATTTTCATGCTTCCAGGGGCTCGGGAAGTTAATTAAATACCATTTGGAGGCATTTAATGTTCGAGCAAAAACGGCTGATTTTCGACAAAAGAGATAACACCCCCCCATTACGTCATGCTTCAGAAATGTGGAAAATGGTCCGTTTTCAAATGTTTTATTTTTGAACGTCAGTTCACATTTGTAGGTGGATCATCAGTGTTAGAGCTAAAATTAGCATGTTTAAAGTGATTTTCATGCTTCCAGGGGCTCGGGAAGTTAATTAAATACCATTTGGAGGCATTTAATGTTCGAGCAAAAACGGCTGATTTTCGACAAAAGAGATAACACCCCCCCATTACGTCATGCTTCAGAAATGTGGAAAATGGTCCGTTTTCAAATGTTTTATTTTTGAACGTCAGTTCACATTTGTAGGTGGATCATCAGTGTTAGAGCTAAAATTAGCATGTTTAAAGTGATTTTCATGCTTCCAGGGGCCCAAAACACAAGATTTATGGAATGGTTAAAAGTGCATGAAAATGGCCAATTTACTCACTCTGAGTTCTCAAAAAGGGTTTCTTCACCCCGGGAAGTTAATTAAATACCATTTGGAGGCATTTAATGTTCGAGCAAAAACGGCTGATTTTCGACAAAAGAGATAACACCCCCCCATTACGTCATGCTTCAGAAATGTGGAAAATAGTCCGTTTTCAAATGTTTTATTTTTGAACGTCAGTTCACATTTGTAGGTGGATCATCAGTGTTAGAGCTAAAATTAGCATGTTTAAAGTGATTTTCATGCTTCCAGGGGCTCGGGAAGTTAATTAAATACCATTTGGAGGCATTTAATGTTAGAGCAAAAACGGCTGATTTTCGACAAAAGAGATAACACCCCCCCCATTACGTCATGCTTCAGAAATGTGGAAAATGGTCCGTTTTCAAATGTTTTATTTTTGAACGTCAGTTCACATTTGTAGGTGGATCATCAGTGTTAGAGCTAAAATTAGCATGTTTAAAGTGATTTTCATGCTTCCAGGGGCCCAAAACACAAGATTTATGGAATGGTTAAAAGTGCATGAAAATGGCCAATTTACTCACTCTGAGTTCTCAAAAAGGGTTTCTTCACCCCGGGAAGTTAATTAAATACCATTTGGAGGCATTTAATGTTCGAGCAAAAACGGCTGATTTTCGACAAAAGAGATAACACCCCCCCATTACGTCATGCTTCAGAAATGTGGAAAATGGTCCGTTTTCAAATGTTTTATTTTTGAACGTCAGTTCACATTTGTAGGTGGATCATCAGTGTTAGAGCTAAAATTAGCATGTTTAAAGTGATTTTCATGCTTCCAGGGGCCCAAAACACAAGATTTATGGAATGGTTAAAAGTGCATGAAAATGGCCAATTTACTCACTCTGAGTTCTCAAAAAGGGTTTCTTCACCCCGGGAAGTTAATTAAATACCATTTGGAGGCATTTAATGTTCGAGCAAAAACGGCTGATTTTCGACAAAAGAGATAACACCCCCCCATTACGTCATGCTTCAGAAATGTGGAAAATGGTCCGTTTTCAAATGTTTTATTTTTGAACGTCAGTTCACATTTGTAGGTGGATCATCAGTGTTAGAGCTAAAATTAGCATGTTTAAAGTGATTTTCATGCTTCCAGGGGCTCGGGAAGTTAATTAAATACCATTTGGAGGCATTTAATGTTCGAGCAAAAACGGCTGATTTTCGACAAAAGAGATAACACCCCCCCATTACGTCATGCTTCAGAAATGTGGAAAATGGTCCGTTTTCAAATGTTTTATTTTTGAACGTCAGTTCACATTTGTAGGTGGATCATCAGTGTTAGAGCTAAAATTAGCATGTTTAAAGTGATTTTCATGCTTCCAGGGGCTCGGGAAGTTAATTAAATACCATTTGGAGGCATTTAATGTTCGAGCAAAAACGGCTGATTTTCGACAAAAGAGATAACACCCCCCCATTACGTCATGCTTCAGAAATGTGGAAAATGGTCCGTTTTCAAATGTTTTATTTTTGAACGTCAGTTCACATTTGTAGGTGGATCATCAGTGTTAGAGCTAAAATTAGCATGTTTAAAGTGATTTTCATGCTTCCAGGGGCCCAAAACACAAGATTTATGGAATGGTTAAAAGTGCATGAAAATGGCCAATTTACTCACTCTGAGTTCTCAAAAAGGGTTTCTTCACCCCGGGAAGTTAATTAAATACCATTTGGAGGCATTTAATGTTCGAGCAAAAACGGCTGATTTTCGACAAAAGAGATAACACCCCCCCATTACGTCATGCTTCAGAAATGTGGAAAATGGTCCGTTTTCAAATGTTTTATTTTTGAACGTCAGTTCACATTTGTAGGTGGATCATCAGTGTTAGAGCTAAAATTAGCATGTTTAAAGTGATTTTCATGCTTCCAGGGGCCCAAAACACAAGATTTATGGAATGGTTAAAAGTGCATGAAAATGGCCAATTTACTCACTCTGAGTTCTCAAAAAGGGTTTCTTCACCCCGGGAAGTTAATTAAATACCATTTGGAGGCATTTAATGTTAGAGCAAAAACGGCTGATTTTCGACAAAAGAGATAACACCCCCCCATTACGTCATGCTTCAGAAATGTGGAAAATGGTCCGTTTTCAAATGTTTTATTTTTGAACGTCAGTTCACATTTGTAGGTGGATCATCAGTGTTAGAGCTAAAATTAGCATGTTTAAAGTGATTTTCATGCTTCCAGGGGCTCGGGAAGTTAATTAAATACCATTTGGAGGCATTTAATGTTCGAGCAAAAATGGCTGATTTTCGACAAAAGAGATAACACCCCCCCATTATGTCATGCTTCAGAAATGTGGAAAATGGTCCGTTTTCAAATGTTTTATTTTTGAACGTCAGTTCACATTTGTAGGTGGATCATCAGTGTTAGAGCTAAAATTAGCATGTTTAAAGTGATTTTCATGCTTCCAGGGGCCCAAAACACAAGATTTATGGAATGGTTAAAAGTGCATGAAAATGGCCAATTTACTCACTCTGAGTTCTCAAAAAGGGTTTCTTCACCCCGGGAAGCTAATTAAATACCATTTGGAGGCATTTAATGTTCGAACAAAAACGGCTGATTTTCGACAAAAGAGATAACACCCCCCCATTACGTCATGCTTCAGAAATGTGGAAAATGGTCCGTTTTCAAATGTTTTATTTTTGAACGTCAGTTCACATTTGTAGGTGGATCATCAGTGTTAGAGCTAAAATTAGCATGTTTAAAGTGATTTTCATGCTTCCAGGGGCCCAAAACACAAGATTTATGGAATGGTTAAAAGTGCATGAAAATAGCCAATTTACTCACTCTGAGTTCTCAAAAAGGGTTTCTTCACCCCGGGAAGTTAATTAAATACCATTTGGAGGCATTTAATGTTCGAGCAAAAACGGCTGATTTTCGACAAAAGAGATAACACCCCCCCATTACGTCATGCTTCAGAAATGTGGAAAATGGTCCGTTTTCAAATGTTTTATTTTTGAACGTCAGTTCACATTTGTAGGTGGATCATCAGTGTTAGAGCTAAAATTAGCATGTTTAAAGTGATTTTCATGCTTCCAGGGGCTCGGGAAGTTAATTAAATACCATTTGGAGGCATTTAATGTTCGAGCAAAAACGGCTGATTTTCGACAAAAGAGATAACACCCCCCCATTACGTCATGCTTCAGAAATGTGGAAAATGGTCCGTTTTCAAATGTTTTATTTTTGAACGTCAGTTCACATTTGTAGGTGGATCATCAGTGTTAGAGCTAAAATTAGCATGTTTAAAGTGATTTTCATGCTTCCAGGGGCTCGGGAAGTTAATTAAATACCATTTGGAGGCATTTAATGTTCGAGCAAAAACGGCTGATTTTCGACAAAAGAGATAACACCCCCCCATTACGTCATGCTTCAGAAATGTGGAAAATGGTCCGTTTTCAAATGTTTTATTTTTGAACGTCAGTTCACATTTGTAGGTGGATCATCAGTGTTAGAGCTAAAATTAGCATGTTTAAAGTGATTTTCATGCTTCCAGGGGCCCAAAACACAAGATTTATGGAATGGTTAAAAGTGCATGAAAATGGCCAATTTACTCACTCTGAGTTCTCAAAAAGGGTTTCTTCACCCCGGGAAGTTAATTAAATACCATTTGGAGGCATTTAATGTTCGAGCAAAAACGGCTGATTTTCGACAAAAGAGATAACACCCCCCCATTACGTCATGCTTCAGAAATGTGGAAAATAGTCCGTTTTCAAATGTTTTATTTTTGAACGTCAGTTCACATTTGTAGGTGGATCATCAGTGTTAGAGCTAAAATTAGCATGTTTAAAGTGATTTTCATGCTTCCAGGGGCTCGGGAAGTTAATTAAATACCATTTGGAGGCATTTAATGTTAGAGCAAAAACGGCTGATTTTCGACAAAAGAGATAACACCCCCCCATTACGTCATGCTTCAGAAATGTGGAAAATGGTCCGTTTTCAAATGTTTTATTTTTGAACGTCAGTTCACATTTGTAGGTGGATCATCAGTGTTAGAGCTAAAATTAGCATGTTTAAAGTGATTTTCATGCTTCCAGGGGCCCAAAACACAAGATTTATGGAATGGTTAAAAGTGCATGAAAATGGCCAATTTACTCACTCTGAGTTCTCAAAAAGGGTTTCTTCACCCTGGGAAGTTAATTAAATACCATTTGGAGGCATTTAATGTTCGAGCAAAAACGGCTGATTTTCGACAAAAGAGATAACACCCCCCCATTACGTCATGCTTCAGAAATGTGGAAAATGGTCCGTTTTCAAATGTTTTATTTTTGAACGTCAGTTCACATTTGTAGGTGGATCATCAGTGTTAGAGCTAAAATTAGCATGTTTAAAGTGATTTTCATGCTTCCAGGGGCCCAAAACACAAGATTTATGGAATGGTTAAAAGTGCATGAAAATGGCCAATTTACTCACTCTGAGTTCTCAAAAAGGGTTTCTTCACCCCGGGAAGTTAATTAAATACCATTTGGAGGCATTTAATGTTCGAGCAAAAACGGCTGATTTTCGACAAAAGAGATAACACCCCCCCATTACGTCATGCTTCAGAAATGTGGAAAATGGTCCGTTTTCAAATGTTTTATTTTTGAACGTCAGTTCACATTTGTAGGTGGATCATCAGTGTTAGAGCTAAAATTAGCATGTTTAAAGTGATTTTCATGCTTCCAGGGGCTCGGGAAGTTAATTAAATACCATTTGGAGGCATTTAATGTTCGAGCAAAAACGGCTGATTTTCGACAAAAGAGATAACACCCCCCCATTACGTCATGCTTCAGAAATGTGGAAAATGGTCCGTTTTCAAATGTTTTATTTTTGAACGTCAGTTCACATTTGTAGGTGGATCATCAGTGTTAGAGCTAAAATTAGCATGTTTAAAGTGATTTTCATGCTTCCAGGGGCTCGGGAAGTTAATTAAATACCATTTGGAGGCATTTAATGTTCGAGCAAAAACGGCTGATTTTCGACAAAAGAGATAACACCCCCCCATTACGTCATGCTTCAGAAATGTGGAAAATGGTCCGTTTTCAAATGTTTTATTTTTGAACGTCAGTTCACATTTGTAGGTGTATCATCAGTGTTAGAGCTAAAATTAGCATGCTTAAAGTGATTTTCATGCTTCCAGGGGCCCAAAACACAAGATTTATGGAATGGTTAAAAGTGCATGAAAATGGCCAATTTACTCACTCTGAGTTCTCAAAAAGGGTTTCTTCACCCCGGGAAGTTAATTAAATACCATTTGGAGGCATTTAATGTTCGAGCAAAAACGGCTGATTTTCGACAAAAGAGATAACACCCCCCCATTACGTCATGCTTCAGAAATGTGGAAAATGGTCCGTTTTCAAATGTTTTATTTTTGAACGTCAGTTCACATTTGTAGGTGGATCATCAGTGTTAGAGCTAAAATTAGCATGTTTAAAGTGATTTTCATGCTTCCAGGGGCCCAAAACACAAGATTTATGGAATGGTTAAAAGTGCATGAAAATGGCCAATTTACTCACTCTGAGTTCTCAAAAAGGGTTTCTTCACCCCGGGAAGTTAATTAAATACCATTTGGAGGCATTTAATGTTCGAGCAAAAACGGCTGATTTTCGACAAAAGAGATAACACCCCCCCATTACGTCATGCTTCAGAAATGTGGAAAATGGTCCGTTTTCAAATGTTTTATTTTTGAACGTCAGTTCACATTTGTAGGTGGATCATCAGTGTTAGAGCTAAAATTAGCATGTTTAAAGTGATTTTCATGCTTCCAGGGGCTCGGGAAGTTAATTAAATACCATTTGGAGGCATTTAATGTTCGAGCAAAAATGGCTGATTTTCGACAAAAGAGATAACACCCCCCCATTACGTCATGCTTCAGAAATGTGGAAAATGGTCCGTTTTCAAATGTTTTATTTTTGAACGTCAGTTCACATTTGTAGGTGGATCATCAGTGTTAGAGCTAAAATTAGCATGTTTAAAGTGATTTTCATGCTTCCAGGGGCCCAAAACACAAGATTTATGGAATGGTTAAAAGTGCATGAAAATGGCCAATTTACTCACTCTGAGTTCTCAAAAAGGGTTTCTTCACCCCGGGAAGTTAATTAAATACCATTTGGAGGCATTTAATGTTCGAGCAAAAACAGCTGATTTTCGACAAAAGAGATAACACCCCCCCATTACGTCATGCTTCAGAAATGTGGAAAATGGTCCGTTTTCAAATGTTTTATTTTTGAACGTCAGTTCACATTTGTAGGTGGATCATCAGTGTTAGAGCTAAAATTAGCATGTTTAAAGTGATTTTCATGCTTCCAGGGGCCCAAAACACAAGATTTATGGAATGGTTAAAAGTGCATGAAAATGGCCAATTTACTCACTCTGAGTTCTCAAAAAGGGTTTCTTCACCCCGGGAAGTTAATTAAATACCATTTGGAGGCATTTAATGTTCGAGCAAAAACGGCTGATTTTCGACAAAAGAGATAACACCCCCCCATTACGTCATGCTTCAGAAATGTGGAAAATGGTCCGTTTTCAAATGTTTTATTTTTGAACGTCAGTTCACATTTGTAGGTGGATCATCAGTGTTAGAGCTAAAATTAGCATGTTTAAAGTGATTTTCATGCTTCCAGGGGCCCAAAACACAAGATTTATGGAATGGTTAAAAGTGCATGAAAATGGCCAATTTACTCACTCTGAGTTCTCAAAAAGGGTTTCTTCACCCCGGGAAGTTAATTAAATACCATTTGGAGGCATTTAATGTTCGAGCAAAAACGGCTGATTTTCGACAAAAGAGATAACACCCCCCCATTACGTCATGCTTCAGAAATGTGGAAAATGGTCCGTTTTCAAATGTTTTATTTTTGAACGTCAGTTCACATTTGTAGGTGGATCATCAGTGTTAGAGCTAAAATTAGCATGTTTAAAATGATTTTCATGCTTCCAGGGGCCCAAAACACAAGATTTATGGAATGGTTAAAAGTGCATGAAAATGGCCAATTTACTCACTCTGAGTTCTCAAAAAGGGTTTCTTCACCCCGGGAAGTTAATTAAATACCATTTGGAGGCATTTAATGTTCGAGCAAAAACGGCTGATTTTCGACAAAAGAGATAACACCCCCCCATTACGTCATGCTTCAGAAATGTGGAAAATGGTCCGTTTTCAAATGTTTTATTTTTGAACGTCAGTTCACATTTGTAGGTGGATCATCAGTGTTAGAGCTAAAATTAGCATGTTTAAAGTGATTTTCATGCTTCCAGGGGCTCGGGAAGTTAATTAAATACCATTTGGAGGCATTTAATGTTCGAGCAAAAACGGCTGATTTTCGACAAAAGAGATAACACCCCCCCATTACGTCATGCTTCAGAAATGTGGAAAATGGTCCGTTTTCAAATGTTTTATTTTTGAACGTCAGTTCACATTTGTAGGTGGATCATCAGTGTTAGAGCTAAAATTAGCATGTTTAAAGTGATTTTCATGCTTCCAGGGGCCCAAAACACAAGATTTATGGAATGGTTAAAAGTGCATGAAAATGGCCAATTTACTCACTCTGAGTTCTCAAAAAGGGTTTCTTCACCCCGGGAAGTTAATTAAATACCATTTGGAGGCATTTAATGTTCAAGCAAAAACGGCTGATTTTCGACAAAAGAGATAACACCCCCCCATTACGTCATGCTTCAGAAAGGTGGAAAATGGTCCGTTTTCAAATGTTTTATTTTTGAACGTCAGTTCACATTTGTAGGTGGATCATCAGTGTTAGAGCTAAAATTAGCATGTTTAAAGTGATTTTCATGCTTCCAGGGGCTCGGGAAGTTAATTAAATACCATTTGGAGGCATTTAATGTTCGAGCAAAAACGGCTGATTTTCGACAAAAGAGATAACACCCCCCCATTACGTCATGCTTCAGAAATGTGGAAAATGGTCCGTTTTCAAATGTTTTATTTTTGAACGTCAGTTCACATTTGTAGGTGGATCATCAGTGTTAGAGCTAAAATTAGCATGTTTAAAGTGATTTTCATGCTTCCAGGGGCCCAAAACACAAGATTTATGGAATGGTTAAAAGTGCATGAAAATGGCCAATTTACTCACTCTGAGTTCTCAAAAAGGGTTTCTTCACCCCGGGAAGTTAATTAAATACCATTTGGAGTCATTTAATGTTAGAGCAAAAACGGCTGATTTTCGACAAAAGAGATAACACCCCCCCATTACGTCATGCTTCAGAAATGTGGAAAATGGTCCGTTTTCAAATGTTTTATTTTTGAACGTCAGTTCACATTTGTAGGTGGATCATCAGTGTTAGAGCTAAAATTAGCATGTTTAAAGTGATTTTCATGCTTCCAGGGGCTCGGGAAGTTAATTAAATACCATTTGGAGGCATTTAATGTTCGAGCAAAAACGGCTGATTTTCGACAAAAGAGATAACACCCCCCCATTACGTCATGCTTCAGAAATGTGGAAAATGGTCCGTTTTCAAATGTTTTATTTTTGAACATCAGTTCACATTTGTAGGTGGATCATCAGTGTTAGAGCTAAAATTAGCATGTTTAAAGTGATTTTCATGCTTCCAGGGGCTCGGGAAGTTAATTAAATACCATTTGGAGGCATTTAATGTTAGAGCAAAAACGGCTGATTTTCGACAAAAGAGATAACACCCCCCCATTACGTCATGCTTCAGAAATGTGGAAAATGGTCCGTTTTCAAATGTTTTATTTTTGAACGTCAGTTCACATTTGTAGGTGGATCATCAGTGTTAGAGCTAAAATTAGCATGTTTAAAGTGATTTTCATGCTTCCAGGGGCTCGGGAAGTTAATTAAATACCATTTGGAGGCATTTAATGTTCGAGCAAAAACGGCTGATTTTCGACAAAAGAGATAACACCCCCCCATTACGTCATGCTTCTGAAATGTGGAAAATGGTCCGTTTTCAAATGTTTTATTTTTGAACGTCAGTTCACATTTGTAGGTGGATCATCAGTGTTAGAGCTAAAATTAGCATGTTTAAAGTGATTTTCATGCTTCCAGGGGCTCGGGAAGTTAATTAAATACCATTTGGAGGCATTTAATGTTCGAGCAAAAACGGCTGATTTTCGACAAAAGAGATAACACCCCCCCATTACGTCATGCTTCAGAAATGTGGAAAATGGTCCGTTTTCAAATGTTTTATTTTTGAACGTCAGTTCACATTTGTAGGTGGATCATCAGTGTTAGAGCTAAAATTAGCATGTTTAAAGTGATTTTCATGCTTCCAGGGGCCCAAAACACAAGATTTATGGAATGGTTAAAAGTGCATGAAAATGGCCAATTTACTCACTCTGAGTTCTCCAAAAGGGTTTCTTCACCCCGGGAAGTTAATTAAATACCATTTGGAGGCATTTAATGTTCGAGCAAAAACGGCTGATTTTCGACAAAAGAGATAACACCCCCCCATTACGTCATGCTTCAGAAATGTGGAAAATGGTCCGTTTTCAAATGTTTTATTTTTGAACGTCAGTTCACATTTGTAGGTGGATCATCAGTGTTAGAGCTAAAATTAGCATGTTTAAAGTGATTTTCATGCTTCCAGGGGCCCAAAACACAAGATTTATGGAATGGTTAAAAGTGCATGAAAATGGCCAATTTACTCACTCTGAGTTCTCAAAAAGGGTTTCTTCACCCCGGGAAGTTAATTAAATACCATTTGGAGTCATTTAATGTTAGAGCAAAAACGGCTGATTTTCGACAAAAGAGATAACACCCCCCCATTACGTCATGCTTCAGAAATGTGGAAAATGGTCCGTTTTCAAATGTTTTATTTTTGAACGTCAGTTCACATTTGTAGGTGGATCATCAGTGTTAGAGCTAAAATTAGCATGTTTAAAGTGATTTTCATGCTTCCAGGGGCTCGGGAAGTTAATTAAATACCATTTGGAGGCATTTAATGTTCGAGCAAAAACGGCTGATTTTCGACAAAAGAGATAACACCCCCCCATTACGTCATGCTTCAGAAATG
This sequence comes from Lissotriton vulgaris, assembly GCF_964263255.1. Classification (NCBI taxonomy): domain Eukaryota; kingdom Metazoa; phylum Chordata; class Amphibia; order Caudata; family Salamandridae; genus Lissotriton; species Lissotriton vulgaris. Next base: position 97,786 of record NW_028249899.1, on the reverse strand, counting down.
TGGAAAATGGTCCGTTTTCAAATGTTTTATTTTTGAACATCAGTTCACATTTGTAGGTGGATCATCAGTGTTAGAGCTAAAATTAGCATGTTTAAAGTGATTTTCATGCTTCCAGGGGCTCGGGAAGTTAATTAAATACCATTTGGAGGCATTTAATGTTAGAGCAAAAACGGCTGATTTTCGACAAAAGAGATAACACCCCCCCATTACGTCATGCTTCAGAAATGTGGAAAATGGTCCGTTTTCAAATGTTTTATTTTTGAACGTCAGTTCACATTTGTAGGTGGATCATCAGTGTTAGAGCTAAAATTAGCATGTTTAAAGTGATTTTCATGCTTCCAGGGGCCCAAAACACAAGATTTATGGAATGGTTAAAAGTGCATGAAAATGGCCAATTTACTCACTCTGAGTTCTCAAAAAGGGTTTCTTCACCCCGGGAAGTTAATTAAATACCATTTGGAGGCATTTAATGTTCGAACAAAAACGGCTGATTTTCGACAAAAGAGATAACACCCCCCCATTACGTCATGCTTCAGAAATGTGGAAAATGGTCCGTTTTCAAATGTTTTATTTTTGAACGTCAGTTCACATTTGTAGGTGGATCATCAGTGTTAGAGCTAAAATTAGCATGTTTAAAGTGATTTTCATGCTTCCAGGGGCCCAAAACACAAGATTTATGGAATGGTTAAAAGTGCATGAAAATGGCCAATTTACTCACTCTGAGTTCTCAAAAAGGGTTTCTTCACCCCGGGAAGTTAATTAAATACCATTTGGAGGCATTTAATGTTCGAGCAAAAACGGCTGATTTTCGACAAAAGAGATAACACCCCCCCATTACGTCATGCTTCAGAAATGTGGAAAATGGTCCGTTTTCAAATGTTTTATTTTTGAACGTCAGTTCACATTTGTAGGTGGATCATCAGTGTTAGAGCTAAAATTAGCATGTTTAAAGTGATTTTCATGCTTCCAGGGGCTCGGGAAGTTAATTAAATACCATTTGGAGGCATTTAATGTTCGAGCAAAAACGGCTGATTTTCGACAAAAGAGATAACACCCCCCCATTACGTCATGCTTCAGAAATGTGGAAAATGGTCCGTTTTCAAATGTTTTATTTTTGAACGTCAGTTCACATTTGTAGGTGGATCATCAGTGTTAGAGCTAAAATTAGCATGTTTAAAGTGATTTTCATGCTTCCAGGGGCCCAAAACACAAGATTTATGGAATGGTTAAAAGTGCATGAAAATGGCCAATTTACTCACTCTGAGTTCTCAAAAAGGGTTTCTTCACCCCGGGAAGTTAATTAAATACCATTTGGAGGCATTTAATGTTCGAACAAAAACGGCTGATTTTCGACAAAAGAGATAACACCCCCCCATTACGTCATGCTTCAGAAATGTGGAAAATGGTCCGTTTTCAAATGTTTTATTTTTGAACGTCAGTTCACATTTGTAGGTGGATCATCAGTGTTAGAGCTAAAATTAGCATGTTTAAAGTGATTTTCATGCTTCCAGGGGCCCAAAACACAAGATTTATGGAATGGTTAAAAGTGCATGAAAATGGCCACTTTACTCACTCTGAGTTCTCAAAAAGGGTTTCTTCACCCCGGGAAGTTAATTAAATACCATTTGGAGGCATTTAACGTTCGAGCAAAAACGGCTGATTTTCGACAAAAGAGATAACACCCCCCCCATTACGTCATGCTTCAGAAATGTGGAAAATGGTCCGTTTTCAAATGTTTTATTTTTGAACGTCAGTTCACATTTGTAGGTGGATCATCAGTGTTAGAGCTAAAATTAGCATGTTTAAAGTGATTTTCATGCTTCCAGGGGCTCGGGAAGTTAATTAAATACCATTTGGAGGCATTTAATGTTCGAGCAAAAACGGCTGATTTTCGACAAAAGAGATAACACCCCCCCATTACGTCATGCTTCAGAAATGTGGAAAATGGTCCGTTTTCAAATGTTTTATTTTTGAACGTCAGTTCACATTTGTAGGTGGATCATCAGTGTTAGAGCTAAAATTAGCATGTTTAAAGTGATTTTCATGCTTCCAGGGGCTCGGGAAGTTAATTAAATACCATTTGGAGGCATTTAATGTTCGAGCAAAAACGGCTGATTTTCGACAAAAGAGATAACACCCCCCCATTACGTCATGCTTCAGAAATGTGGAAAATGGTCCGTTTTCAAATGTTTTATTTTTGAACGTCAGTTCACATTTGTAGGTGGATCATCAGTGTTAGAGCTAAAATTAGCATGTTTAAAGTGATTTTCATGCTTCCAGGGGCTCGGGAAGTTAATTAAATACCATTTGGAGGCATTTAATGTTCGAGCAAAAACGGCTGATTTTCGACAAAAGAGATAACACCCCCCCATTACGTCATGCTTCAGAAATGTGGAAAATGGTCCGTTTTCAAATGTTTTATTTTTGAACGTCAGTTCACATTTGTAGGTGGATCATCAGTGTTAGAGCTAAAATTAGCATGTTTAAAGTGATTTTCATGCTTCCAGGGGCCCAAAACACAAGATTTATGGAATGGTTAAAAGTGCATGAAAATGGCCAATTTACTCACTCTGAGTTCTCAAAAAGGGTTTCTTCACCCCGGGAAGTTAATTAAATACCATTTGGAGGCATTTAATGTTCGAGCAAAAACGGCTGATTTTCGACAAAAGAGATAACACCCCCCCATTACGTCATGCTTCAGAAATGTGGAAAATAGTCCGTTTTCAAATGTTTTATTTTTGAACGTCAGTTCACATTTGTAGGTGGATCATCAGTGTTAGAGCTAAAATTAGCATGTTTAAAGTGATTTTCATGCTTCCAGGGGCTCGGGAAGTTAATTAAATACCATTTGGAGGCATTTAATGTTAGAGCAAAAACGGCTGATTTTCGACAAAAGAGATAACACCCCCCCCATTACGTCATGCTTCAGAAATGTGGAAAATGGTCCGTTTTCAAATGTTTTATTTTTGAACGTCAGTTCACATTTGTAGGTGGATCATCAGTGTTAGAGCTAAAATTAGCATGTTTAAAGTGATTTTCATGCTTCCAGGGGCCCAAAACACAAGATTTATGGAATGGTTAAAAGTGCATGAAAATGGCCAATTTACTCACTCTGAGTTCTCAAAAAGGGTTTCTTCACCCCGGGAAGTTAATTAAATACCATTTGGAGGCATTTAATGTTCGAGCAAAAACGGCTGATTTTCGACAAAAGAGATAACACCCCCCCATTACGTCATGCTTCAGAAATGTGGAAAATGGTCCGTTTTCAAATGTTTTATTTTTGAACGTCAGTTCACATTTGTAGGTGGATCATCAGTGTTAGAGCTAAAATTAGCATGTTTAAAGTGATTTTCATGCTTCCAGGGGCCCAAAACACAAGATTTATGGAATGGTTAAAAGTGCATGAAAATGGCCAATTTACTCACTCTGAGTTCTCAAAAAGGGTTTCTTCACCCCGGGAAGTTAATTAAATACCATTTGGAGGCATTTAATGTTCGAGCAAAAACGGCTGATTTTCGACAAAAGAGATAACACCCCCCCATTACGTCATGCTTCAGAAATGTGGAAAATGGTCCGTTTTCAAATGTTTTATTTTTGAACGTCAGTTCACATTTGTAGGTGGATCATCAGTGTTAGAGCTAAAATTAGCATGTTTAAAGTGATTTTCATGCTTCCAGGGGCTCGGGAAGTTAATTAAATACCATTTGGAGGCATTTAATGTTCGAGCAAAAACGGCTGATTTTCGACAAAAGAGATAACACCCCCCCATTACGTCATGCTTCAGAAATGTGGAAAATGGTCCGTTTTCAAATGTTTTATTTTTGAACGTCAGTTCACATTTGTAGGTGGATCATCAGTGTTAGAGCTAAAATTAGCATGTTTAAAGTGATTTTCATGCTTCCAGGGGCTCGGGAAGTTAATTAAATACCATTTGGAGGCATTTAATGTTCGAGCAAAAACGGCTGATTTTCGACAAAAGAGATAACACCCCCCCATTACGTCATGCTTCAGAAATGTGGAAAATGGTCCGTTTTCAAATGTTTTATTTTTGAACGTCAGTTCACATTTGTAGGTGGATCATCAGTGTTAGAGCTAAAATTAGCATGTTTAAAGTGATTTTCATGCTTCCAGGGGCCCAAAACACAAGATTTATGGAATGGTTAAAAGTGCATGAAAATGGCCAATTTACTCACTCTGAGTTCTCAAAAAGGGTTTCTTCACCCCGGGAAGTTAATTAAATACCATTTGGAGGCATTTAATGTTCGAGCAAAAACGGCTGATTTTCGACAAAAGAGATAACACCCCCCCATTACGTCATGCTTCAGAAATGTGGAAAATGGTCCGTTTTCAAATGTTTTATTTTTGAACGTCAGTTCACATTTGTAGGTGGATCATCAGTGTTAGAGCTAAAATTAGCATGTTTAAAGTGATTTTCATGCTTCCAGGGGCCCAAAACACAAGATTTATGGAATGGTTAAAAGTGCATGAAAATGGCCAATTTACTCACTCTGAGTTCTCAAAAAGGGTTTCTTCACCCCGGGAAGTTAATTAAATACCATTTGGAGGCATTTAATGTTAGAGCAAAAACGGCTGATTTTCGACAAAAGAGATAACACCCCCCCATTACGTCATGCTTCAGAAATGTGGAAAATGGTCCGTTTTCAAATGTTTTATTTTTGAACGTCAGTTCACATTTGTAGGTGGATCATCAGTGTTAGAGCTAAAATTAGCATGTTTAAAGTGATTTTCATGCTTCCAGGGGCTCGGGAAGTTAATTAAATACCATTTGGAGGCATTTAATGTTCGAGCAAAAATGGCTGATTTTCGACAAAAGAGATAACACCCCCCCATTATGTCATGCTTCAGAAATGTGGAAAATGGTCCGTTTTCAAATGTTTTATTTTTGAACGTCAGTTCACATTTGTAGGTGGATCATCAGTGTTAGAGCTAAAATTAGCATGTTTAAAGTGATTTTCATGCTTCCAGGGGCCCAAAACACAAGATTTATGGAATGGTTAAAAGTGCATGAAAATGGCCAATTTACTCACTCTGAGTTCTCAAAAAGGGTTTCTTCACCCCGGGAAGTTAATTAAATACCATTTGGAGGCATTTAATGTTCGAACAAAAACAGCTGATTTTCGACAAAAGAGATAACACCCCCCCATTACGTCATGCTTCAGAAATGTGGAAAATGGTCCGTTTTCAAATGTTTTATTTTTGAACGTCAGTTCACATTTGTAGGTGGATCATCAGTGTTAGAGCTAAAATTAGCATGTTTAAAGTGATTTTCATGCTTCCAGGGGCCCAAAACACAAGATTTATGGAATGGTTAAAAGTGCATGAAAATAGCCAATTTACTCACTCTGAGTTCTCAAAAAGGGTTTCTTCACCCCGGGAAGTTAATTAAATACCATTTGGAGGCATTTAATGTTCGAGCAAAAACGGCTGATTTTCGACAAAAGAGATAACACCCCCCCATTACGTCATGCTTCAGAAATGTGGAAAATGGTCCGTTTTCAAATGTTTTATTTTTGAACGTCAGTTCACATTTGTAGGTGGATCATCAGTGTTAGAGCTAAAATTAGCATGTTTAAAGTGATTTTCATGCTTCCAGGGGCTCGGGAAGTTAATTAAATACCATTTGGAGGCATTTAATGTTCGAGCAAAAACGGCTGATTTTCGACAAAAGAGATAACACCCCCCCATTACGTCATGCTTCAGAAATGTGGAAAATGGTCCGTTTTCAAATGTTTTATTTTTGAACGTCAGTTCACATTTGTAGGTGGATCATCAGTGTTAGAGCTAAAATTAGCATGTTTAAAGTGATTTTCATGCTTCCAGGGGCTCGGGAAGTTAATTAAATACCATTTGGAGGCATTTAATGTTCGAGCAAAAACGGCTGATTTTCGACAAAAGAGATAACACCCCCCCATTACGTCATGCTTCAGAAATGTGGAAAATGGTCCGTTTTCAAATGTTTTATTTTTGAACGTCAGTTCACATTTGTAGGTGGATCATCAGTGTTAGAGCTAAAATTAGCATGTTTAAAGTGATTTTCATGCTTCCAGGGGCCCAAAACACAAGATTTATGGAATGGTTAAAAGTGCATGAAAATGGCCAATTTACTCACTCTGAGTTCTCCAAAAGGGTTTCTTCACCCCGGGAAGTTAATTAAATACCATTTGGAGGCATTTAATGTTCGAGCAAAAACGGCTGATTTTCGACAAAAGAGATAACACCCCCCCATTACGTCATGCTTCAGAAATGTGGAAAATGGTCCGTTTTCAAATGTTTTATTTTTGAACGTCAGTTCACATTTGTAGGTGGATCATCAGTGTTAGAGCTAAAATTAGCATGTTTAAAGTGATTTTCATGCTTCCAGGGGCCCAAAACACAAGATTTATGGAATGGTTAAAAGTGCATGAAAATGGCCAATTTACTCACTCTGAGTTCTCCAAAAGGGTTTCTTCACCCCGGGAAGTTAATTAAATACCATTTGGAGTCATTTAATGTTCGAGCAAAAACGGCTGATTTTCGACAAAAGAGATAACACCCCCCCATTACGTCATGCTTCAGAAATGTGGAAAATGGTCCGTTTTCAAATGTTTTATTTTTGAACGTCAGTTCACATTTGTAGGTGGATCATCAGTGTTAGAGCTAAAATTAGCATGTTTAAAGTGATTTTCATGCTTCCAGGGGCCCAAAACACAAGATTTATGGAATGGTTAAAAGTGCATGAAAATGGCCAATTTACTCACTCTGAGTTCTCAAAAAGGGTTTCTTCACCCCGGGAAGTTAATTAAATACCATTTGGAGGCATTTATTGTTAGAGCAAAAACGGCTGATTTTCGACAAAAGAGATAACACCCCCCCATTACGTCATGCTTCAGAAATGTGGAAAATGGTCCGTTTTCAAATGTTTTATTTTTGAACGTCAGTTCACATTTGTAGGTGGATCATCAGTGTTAGAGCTAAAATTAGCATGTTTAAAGTGATTTTCATGCTTCCAGGGGCTCGGGAAGTTAATTAAATACCATTTGGAGGCATTTAATGTTCGAGCAAAAACGGCTGATTTTCGACAAAAGAGATAACACCCCCCCATTACGTCATGCTTCTGAAATGTGGAAAATGGTCCGTTTTCAAATGTTTTATTTTTGAACGTCAGTTCACATTTGTAGGTGGATCATCAGTGTTAGAGCTAAAATTAGCATGTTTAAAGTGATTTTCATGCTTCCAGGGGCTCGGGAAGTTAATTAAATACCATTTGGAGGCATTTAATGTTCGAGCAAAAACGGCTGATTTTCGACAAAAGAGATAACACCCCCCCATTACGTCATGCTTCAGAAATGTGGAAAATGGTCCGTTTTCAAATGTTTTATTTTTGAACGTCAGTTCACATTTGTAGGTGGATCATCAGTGTTAGAGCTAAAATTAGCATGTTTAAAGTGATTTTCATGCTTCCAGGGGCCCAAAACACAAGATTTATGGAATGGTTAAAAGTGCATGAAAATGGCCAATTTACTCACTCTGAGTTCTCCAAAAGGGTTTCTTCACCCCGGGAAGTTAATTAAATACCATTTGGAGGCATTTAATGTTCGAGCAAAAACGGCTGATTTTCGACAAAAGAGATAACACCCCCCCATTACGTCATGCTTCAGAAATGTGGAAAATGGTCCGTTTTCAAATGTTTTATTTTTGAACGTCAGTTCACATTTGTAGGTGGATCATCAGTGTTAGAGCTAAAATTAGCATGTTTAAAGTGATTTTCATGCTTCCAGGGGCCCAAAACACAAGATTTATGGAATGGTTAAAAGTGCATGAAAATGGCCAATTTACTCACTCTGAGTTCTCAAAAAGGGTTTCTTCACCCCGGGAAGTTAATTAAATACGATTTGGAGTCATTTAATGTTAGAGCAAAAACGGCTGATTTTCGACAAAAGAGATAACACCCCCCCATTACGTCATGCTTCAGAAATGTGGAAAATGGTCCGTTTTCAAATGTTTTATTTTTGAACGTCAGTTCACATTTGTAGGTGGATCATCAGTGTTAGAGCTAAAATTAGCATGTTTAAAGTGATTTTCATGCTTCCAGGGGCTCGGGAAGTTAATTAAATACCATTTGGAGGCATTTAATGTTCGAGCAAAAACGGCTGATTTTCGACAAAAGAGATAACACCCCCCCATTACGTCATGCTTCAGAAATGTGGAAAATGGTCCGTTTTCAAATGTTTTATTTTTGAACATCAGTTCACATTTGTAGGTGGATCATCAGTGTTAGAGCTAAAATTAGCATGTTTAAAGTGATTTTCATGCTTCCAGGGGCTCGGGAAGTTAATTAAATACCATTTGGAGGCATTTAATGTTAGAGCAAAAACGGCTGATTTTCGACAAAAGAGATAACACCCCCCCATTACGTCATGCTTCAGAAATGTGGAAAATGGTCCGTTTTCAAATGTTTTATTTTTGAACGTCAGTTCACATTTGTAGGTGGATCATCAGTGTTAGAGCTAAAATTAGCATGTTTAAAGTGATTTTCATGCTTCCAGGGGCTCGGGAAGTTAATTAAATACCATTTGGAGGCATTTAATGTTCGAGCAAAAACGGCTGATTTTCGACAAAAGAGATAACACCCCCCCATTACGTCATGCTTCTGAAATGTGGAAAATGGTCCGTTTTCAAATGTTTTATTTTTGAACGTCAGTTCACATTTGTAGGTGGATCATCAGTGTTAGAGCTAAAATTAGCATGTTTAAAGTGATTTTCATGCTTCCAGGGGCTCGGGAAGTTAATTAAATACCATTTGGAGGCATTTAATGTTCGAGCAAAAACGGCTGATTTTCGACAAAAGAGATAACACCCCCCCATTACGTCATGCTTCAGAAATGTGGAAAATGGTCCGTTTTCAAATGTTTTATTTTTGAACGTCAGTTCACATTTGTAGGTGGATCATCAGTGTTAGAGCTAAAATTAGCATGTTTAAAGTGATTTTCATGCTTCCAGGGGCCCAAAACACAAGATTTATGGAATGGTTAAAAGTGCATGAAAATGGCCAATTTACTCACTCTGAGTTCTCCAAAAGGGTTTCTTCACCCCGGGAAGTTAATTAAATACCATTTGGAGGCATTTAATGTTCGAGCAAAAACGGCTGATTTTCGACAAAAGAGATAACACCCCCCCATTACGTCATGCTTCAGAAATGTGGAAAATGGTCCGTTTTCAAATGTTTTATTTTTGAACGTCAGTTCACATTTGTAGGTGGATCATCAGTGTTAGAGCTAAAATTAGCATGTTTAAAGTGATTTTCATGCTTCCAGGGGCCCAAAACACAAGATTTATGGAATGGTTAAAAGTGCATGAAAATGGCCAATTTACTCACTCTGAGTTCTCAAAAAGGGTTTCTTCACCCCGGGAAGTTAATTAAATACCATTTGGAGTCATTTAATGTTAGAGCAAAAACGGCTGATTTTCGACAAAAGAGATAACACCCCCCCATTACGTCATGCTTCAGAAATGTGGAAAATGGTCCGTTTTCAAATGTTTTATTTTTGAACGTCAGTTCACATTTGTAGGTGGATCATCAGTGTTAGAGCTAAAATTAGCATGTTTAAAGTGATTTTCATGCTTCCAGGGGCTCGGGAAGTTAATTAAATACCATTTGGAGGCATTTAATGTTCGAGCAAAAACGGCTGATTTTCGACAAAAGAGATAACACCCCCCCATTACGTCATGCTTCAGAAATGTGGAAAATGGTCCGTTTTCAAATGTTTTATTTTTGAACATCAGTTCACATTTGTAGGTGGATCATCAGTGTTAGAGCTAAAATTAGCATGTTTAAAGTGATTTTCATGCTTCCAGGGGCTCGGGAAGTTAATTAAATACCATTTGGAGGCATTTAATGTTAGAGCAAAAACGGCTGATTTTCGACAAAAGAGATAACACCCCCCCATTACGTCATGCTTCAGAAATGTGGAAAATGGTCCGTTTTCAAATGTTTTATTTTTGAACGTCAGTTCACATTTGTAGGTGGATCATCAGTGTTAGAGCTAAAATTAGCATGTTTAAAGTGATTTTCATGCTTCCAGGGGCCCAAAACACAAGATTTATGGAATGGTTAAAAGTGCATGAAAATGGCCAATTTACTCACTCTGAGTTCTCAAAAAGGGTTTCTTCACCCCGGGAAGTTAATTAAATACCATTTGGAGGCATTTAATGTTCGAACAAAAACGGCTGATTTTCGACAAAAGAGATAACACCCCCCCATTACGTCATGCTTCAGAAATGTGGAAAATGGTCCGTTTTCAAATGTTTTATTTTTGAACGTCAGTTCACATTTGTAGGTGGATCATCAGTGTTAGAGCTAAAATTAGCATGTTTAAAGTGATTTTCATGCTTCCAGGGGCCCAAAACACAAGATTTATGGAATGGTTAAAAGTGCATGAAAATGGCCAATTTACTCACTCTGAGTTCTCAAAAAGGGTTTCTTCACCCCGGGAAGTTAATTAAATACCATTTGGAGGCATTTAATGTTCGAGCAAAAACGGCTGATTTTCGACAAAAGAGATAACACCCCCCCATTACGTCATGCTTCAGAAATGTGGAAAATGGTCCGTTTTCAAATGTTTTATTTTTGAACGTCAGTTCACATTTGTAGGTGGATCATCAGTGTTAGAGCTAAAATTAGCATGTTTAAAGTGATTTTCATGCTTCCAGGGGCCCAAAACACAAGATTTATGGAATGGTTAAAAGTGCATGAAAATGGCCAATTTACTCACTCTGAGTTCTCAAAAAGGGTTTCTTCACCCCGGGAAGTTAATTAAATACCATTTGGAGGCATTTAATGTTCGAGCAAAAACGGCTGATTTTCGACAAAAGAGATAACACCCCCCCATTACGTCATGCTTCAGAAATGTGGAAAATGGTCCGTTTTCAAATGTTTTATTTTTGAACGTCAGTTCACATTTGTAGGTGGATCATCAGTGTTAGAGCTAAAATTAGCATGTTTAAAGTGATTTTCATGCTTCCAGGGGCTCGGGAAGTTAATTAAATACCATTTGGAGGCATTTAATGTTCGAGCAAAAACGGCTGATTTTCGACAAAAGAGATAACACCCCCCCCATTACGTCATGCTTCAGAAATGTGGAAAATGGTCCGTTTTCAAATGTTTTATTTTTGAACGTCAGTTCACATTTGTAGGTGGATCATCAGTGTTAGAGCTAAAATTAGCATGTTTAAAGTGATTTTCATGCTTCCAGGGGCTCGGGAAGTTAATTAAATACCATTTGGAGGCATTTAATGTTCGAGCAAAAACGGCTGATTTTCGACAAAAGAGATAACACCCCCCCATTACGTCATGCTTCAGAAATGTGGAAAATGGTCCGTTTTCAAATGTTTTATTTTTGAACGTCAGTTCACATTTGTAGGTGGATCATCAGTGTTAGAGCTAAAATTAGCATGTTTAAAGTGATTTTCATGCTTCCAGGGGCCCAAAACACAAGATTTATGGAATGGGTAAAAGTGCATGAAAATGGCCAATTTACTCACTCTGAGTTCTCAAAAAGGGTTTCTTCACCCCGGGAAGTTAATTAAATACCATTTGGAGGCATTTAATGTTCGAGCAAAAACGGCTGATTTTCGACAAAAGAGATAACACCCCCCCATTACGTCATGCTTCAGAAATGTGGAAAATGGTCCGTTTTCAAATGTTTTATTTTTGAACGTCAGTTCACATTTGTAGGTGGATCATCAGTGTTAGAGCTAAAATTAGCATGTTTAAAGTGATTTTCATGCTTCCAGGGGCCCAAAACACAAGATTTATGGAATGGTTAAAAGTGCATGAAAATGGCCAATTTACTCACTCTGAGTTCTCAAAAAGGGTTTCTTCACCCCGGGAAGTTAATTAAATACCATTTGGAGGCATTTAATGTTCGAGCAAAAACGGCTGATTTTCGACAAAAGAGATAACACCCCCCCATTACGTCATGCTTCAGAAATGTGGAAAATGGTCCGTTTTCAAATGTTTTATTTTTGAACGTCAGTTCACATTTGTAGGTGGATCATCAGTGTTAGAGCTAAAATTAGCATGTTTAAAGTGATTTTCATGCTTCCAGGGGCTCGGGAAGTTAATTAAATACCATTTGGAGGCATTTAATGTTCGAGCAAAAACGGCTGATTTTCGACAAAAGAGATAACACCCCCCCATTACGTCATGCTTCAGAAATGTGGAAAATGGTCCGTTTTCAAATGTTTTATTTTTGAACGTCAGTTCACATTTGTAGGTGGATCATCAGTGTTAGAGCTAAAATTAGCATGTTTAAAGTGATTTTCATGCTTCCAGGGGCCCAAAACACAAGATTTATGGAATGGTTAAAAGTGCATGAAAATGGCCAATTTACTCACTCTGAGTTCTCAAAAAGGGTTTCTTCACCCCGGGAAGTTAATTAAATACCATTTGGAGGCATTTAATGTTCAAGCAAAAACGGCTGATTTTCGACAAAAGAGATAACACCCCCCCATTACGTCATGCTTCAGAAAGGTGGAAAATGGTCCGTTTTCAAATGTTTTATTTTTGAACGTCAGTTCACATTTGTAGGTGGATCATCAGTGTTAGAGCTAAAATTAGCATGTTTAAAGTGATTTTCATGCTTCCAGGGGCTCGGGAAGTTAATTAAATACCATTTGGAGGCATTTAATGTTCGAGCAAAAACGGCTGATTTTCGACAAAAGAGATAACACCCCCCCATTACGTCATGCTTCAGAAATGTGGAAAATGGTCCGTTTTCAAATGTTTTATTTTTGAACGTCAGGTCACATTTGTAGGTGGATCATCAGTGTTAGAGCTAAAATTAGCATGTTTAAAGTGATTTTCATGCTTCCAGGGGCCCAAAACACAAGATTTATGGAATGGTTAAAAGTGCATGAAAATGGCCAATTTACTCACTCTGAGTTCTCAAAAAGGGTTTCTTCACCCCGGGAAGTTAATTAAATACCATTTGGAGGCATTTAATGTTCGAGCAAAAACGGCTGACTTTCGACAAAAGAGATAACACCCCCCCATTACGTCATGCTTCAGAAATGTGGAAAATGGTCCGTTTTCAAATGTTTTATTTTTGAACGTCAGTTCACATTTGTAGGTGGATCATCAGTGTTAGAGCTAAAATTAGCATGTTTAAAGTGATTTTCATGCTTCCAGGGGCTCGGGAAGTTAATTAAATATCATTTGGAGGCATTTAATGTTCGAGCAAAAACGGCTGATTTTCGACAAAAGAGATAACACCCCCCCATTACGTCGAGCTTCAGAAATGTGGAAAATGGTCCGTTTTCAAATGTTTTATTTTTGAACGTCAGTTCACATTTGTAGGTGGATCATCAGTGTTAGAGCTAAAATTAGCATGTTTAAAGTGAGTTTCATGCTTCCAGGGGCCCAAAACACAAGATTTATGGAATGGTTAAAAGTGCATGAAAATGGCCAATTTACTCACTCTGAGTTCTCAAAAAGGGTTTCTTCACCCCGGGAAGTTAATTAAATACCATTTGGAGGCATTTAATGTTAGAGCAAAAACGGCTGATTTTCGACAAAAGAGCTAACACCCCCCCATTACGTCATGCTTCAGAAATGTGGAAAATGGTCCGTTTTCAAATGTTTTATTTTTGAACGTCAGTTCACATTTGTAGGTGGATCATCAGTGTTAGAGCTAAAATTAGCATGTTTAAAGTGATTTTCATGCTTCCAGGGGCTCGGGAAGTTAATTAAATACCATTTGGAGGCATTTAATGTTCGAGCAAAAACGGCTGATTTTCGACAAAAGAGCTAACGCCCCCCCATTACGTCATGCTTCAGAAATGTGGAAAATGGTCCGTTTTCAAATGTTTTATTTTTGAACGTCAGTTCACATTTGTAGGTGGATCATCAGTGTTAGAGCTAAAATTAGCATGTTTAAAGTGATTTTCATGCTTCCAGGGGCCCAAAACACAAGATTTATGGAATGGTTAAAAGTGCATGAAAATGGCCAATTTACTCACTCTGAGTTCTCAAAAAGGGTTTCTTCACCCCGGGAAGTTAATTAAATACCATTTGGAGGCATTTAATGTTAGAGCAAAAACGGCTGATTTTCGACAAAAGAGATAACACCCCCCCATTACGTCATGCTTCAGAAATGTGGAAAATGGTCCGTTTTCAAATGTTTTATTTTTGAACGTCAGTTCACATTTGTAGGTGGATCATCAGTGTTAGAGCTAAAATTAGCATGTTTAAAGTGATTTTCATGCTTCCAGGGGCTCGGGAAGTTAATTAAATACCATTTGGAGGCATTTAATGTTCGAGCAAAAATGGCTGATTTTCGACAAAAGAGATAACACCCCCCCATTACGTCATGCTTCAGAAATGTGGAAAATGGTCCGTTTTCAAATGTTTTATTTTTGAACGTCAGTTCACATTTGTAGGTGGATCATCAGTGTTAGAGCTAAAATTAGCATGTTTAAAGTGATTTTCATGCTTCCAGGGGCTCGGGAAGTTAATTAAATACCATTTGGAGGCATTTAATGTTCGAGCAAAAACGGCTGATTTTCGACAAAAGAGCTAACACCCCCCCATTACGTCATGCTTCAGAAATGTGGAAAATGGTCAGTTTTCAAATGTTTTATTTTTGAACGTCAGTTCACATTTGTAGGTGGATCATCAGTGTTAGAGCTAAAATTAGCATGTTTAAAGTGATTTTCATGCTTCCAGGGGCCCAAAACACAAGATTTATGGAATGGTTAAAAGTGCATGAAAATGGCCAATTTACTCACTCTGAGTTCTCAAAAAGGGTTTCTTCACCCCGGGAAGTTAATTAAATACCATTTGGAGGCATTTAATGTTAGAGCAAAAACGGCTGATTTTCGACAAAAGAGATAACACCCCCCCATTACGTCATGCTTCAGAAATGTGGAAAATGGTCCGTTTTCAAATGTTTTATTTTTGAACGTCAGTTCACATTTGTAGGTGGATCATCAGTGTTAGAGCTAAAATTAGCATGTTTAAAGTGATTTTCATGCTTCCAGGGGCTCGGGAAGTTAATTAAATACCATTTGGAGGCATTTAATGTTCGAGCAAAAACGGCTGATTTTCGACAAAAGAGATAACACCCCCCCATTACGTCATGCTTCAGAAATGTGGAAAATGGTCCGTTTTCAAATGTTTTATTTTTGAACGTCAGTTCACATTTGTAGGTGGATCATCAGTGTTAGAGCTAAAATTAGCATGTTTAAAGTGATTTTCATGCTTCCAGGGGCCCAAAACACAAGATTTATGGAATGGTTAAAAGTGCATGAAAATGGCCAATTTACTCACTCTGAGTTCTCAAAAAGGGTTTCTTCACCCCGGGAAGTTAATTAAATACCATTTGGAGGCATTTAATGTTCGAGCAAAAACGGCTGATTTTCGACAAAAGAGATAACACCCCCCCATTACGTCATGCTTCAGAAATGTGGAAAATGGTCCGTTTTCAAATGTTTTATTTTTGAACGTCAGTTCACATTTGTAGGTGGATCATCAGTGTTAGAGCTAAAATTAGCATGTTTAAAGTGATTTTCATGCTTCCAGGGGCCCAATACACAAGATTTATGGAATGGTTAAAAGTGCATGAAAATGGCCAATTTACTCACTCTGAGTTCTCAAAAAGGGTTTCTTCACCCCGGGAAGTTAATTAAATACCATTTGGAGGCATTTAATGTTCGAGCAAAAACGGCTGATTTTCGACAAAAGAGATAACACCCCCCCATTACGTCATGCTTCAGAAATGTGGAAAATGGTCCGTTTTCAAATGTTTTATTTTTGAACGTCAGTTCACATTTGTAGGTGGATCATCAGTGTTAGAGCTAAAATTAGCATGTTTAAAGTGATTTTCATGCTTCCAGGGGCTCGGGAAGTTAATTAAATACCATTT
Source organism: Lissotriton vulgaris (assembly GCF_964263255.1). NCBI lineage: Eukaryota > Metazoa > Chordata > Amphibia > Caudata > Salamandridae > Lissotriton > Lissotriton vulgaris. Next base: position 81,863 of record NW_028249899.1, on the reverse strand, counting down.
GGAGGCATTTAATGTTCGAGCAAAAACGGCTGATTTTCGACAAAAGAGATAACACCCCCCCATTACGTCATGCTTCAGAAATGTGGAAAATGGTCCGTTTTCAAATGTTTTATTTTTGAACGTCAGTTCACATTTGTAGGTGGATCATCAGTGTTAGAGCTAAAATTAGCATGTTTAAAGTGATTTTCATGCTTCCAGGGGCTCGGGAAGTTAATTAAATACCATTTGGAGGCATTTAATGTTCGAGCAAAAACGGCTGATTTTCGACAAAAGAGATAACACCCCCCCATTACGTCATGCTTCAGAAATGTGGAAAATGGTCCGTTTTCAAATGTTTTATTTTTGAACGTCAGTTCACATTTGTAGGTGGATCATCAGTGTTAGAGCTAAAATTAGCATGTTTAAAGTGATTTTCATGCTTCCAGGGGCCCAAAACACAAGATTTATGGAATGGTTAAAAGTGCATGAAAATGGCCAATTTACTCACTCTGAGTTCTCAAAAAGGGTTTCTTCACCCCGGGAAGTTAATTAAATACCATTTGGAGGCATTTAATGTTCGAGCAAAAACGGCTGATTTTCGACAAAAGAGATAACACCCCCCCATTACGTCATGCTTCAGAAATGTGGAAAATGGTCCGTTTTCAAATGTTTTATTTTTGAACGTCAGTTCACATTTGTAGGTGGATCATCAGTGTTAGAGCTAAAATTAGCATGTTTAAAGTGATTTTCATGCTTCCAGGGGCCCAAAACACAAGATTTATGGAATGGTTAAAAGTGCATGAAAATGGCCAATTTACTCACTCTGAGTTCTCAAAAAGGGTTTCTTCACCCCGGGAAGTTAATTAAATACCATTTGGAGGCATTTAATGTTAGAGCAAAAACGGCTGATTTTCGACAAAAGAGATAACACCCCCCCATTACGTCATGCTTCAGAAATGTGGAAAATGGTCCGTTTTCAAATGTTTTATTTTTGAACGTCAGTTCACATTTGTAGGTGGATCATCAGTGTTAGAGCTAAAATTAGCATGTTTAAAGTGATTTTCATGCTTCCAGGGGCTCGGGAAGTTAATTAAATACCATTTGGAGGCATTTAATGTTCGAGCAAAAACGGCTGATTTTCGACAAAAGAGATAACACCCCCCCATTACGTCATGCTTCAGAAATGTGGAAAATGGTCCGTTTTCAAATGTTTTATTTTTGAACGTCAGTTCACATTTGTAGGTGGATCATCAGTGTTAGAGCTAAAATTAGCATGTTTAAAGTGATTTTCATGCTTCCAGGGGCCCAAAACACAAGATTTATGGAATGGTTAAAAGTGCATGAAAATGGCCAATTTACTCACTCTGAGTTCTCAAAAAGGGTTTCTTCACCCCGGGAAGTTAATTAAATACCATTTGGAGGCATTTAATGTTCAAGCAAAAACGGCTGATTTTCGACAAAAGAGATAACACCCCCCCATTACGTCATGCTTCAGAAATGTGGAAAATGGTCCGTTTTCAAATGTTTTATTTTTGAACGTCAGTTCACATTTGTAGGTGGATCATCAGTGTTAGAGCTAAAATTAGCATGTTTAAAGTGATTTTCATGCTTCCAGGGGCTCGGGAAGTTAATTAAATACCATTTGGAGGCATTTAATGTTCGAGCAAAAACGGCTGATTTTCGACAAAAGAGATAACACCCCCCCATTACGTCATGCTTCAGAAATGTGGAAAATGGTCCGTTTTCAAATGTTTTATTTTTGAACGTCAGTTCACATTTGTAGGTGGATCATCAGTGTTAGAGCTAAAATTAGCATGTTTAAAGTGATTTTCATGCTTCCAGGGGCCCAAAACACAAGATTTATGGAATGGTTAAAAGTGCATGAAAATGGCCAATTTACTCACTCTGAGTTCTCAAAAAGGGTTTCTTCACCCCGGGAAGTTAATTAAATACCATTTGGAGGCATTTAATGTTCGAGCAAAAACGGCTGACTTTCGACAAAAGAGATAACACCCCCCCATTACGTCATGCTTCAGAAATGTGGAAAATGGTCCGTTTTCAAATGTTTTATTTTTGAACGTCAGTTCACATTTGTAGGTGGATCATCAGTGTTAGAGCTAAAATTAGCATGTTTAAAGTGATTTTCATGCTTCCAGGGGCTCGGGAAGTTAATTAAATACCATTTGGAGGCATTTAATGTTCGAGCAAAAACGGCTGATTTTCGACAAAAGAGATAACACCCCCCCATTACGTCGAGCTTCAGAAATGTGGAAAATGGTCCGTTTTCAAATGTTTTATTTTTGAACGTCAGTTCACATTTGTAGGTGGATCATCAGTGTTAGAGCTAAAATTAGCATGTTTAAAGTGAGTTTCATGCTTCCAGGGGCCCAAAACACAAGATTTATGGAATGGTTAAAAGTGCATGAAAATGGCCAATTTACTCACTCTGAGTTCTCAAAAAGGGTTTCTTCACCCCGGGAAGTTAATTAAATACCATTTGGAGGCATTTAATGTTAGAGCAAAAACGGCTGATTTTCGACAAAAGAGCTAACACCCCCCCATTACGTCATGCTTCAGAAATGTGGAAAATGGTCCGTTTTCAAATGTTTTATTTTTGAACGTCAGTTCACATTTGTAGGTGGATCATCAGTGTTAGAGCTAAAATTAGCATGTTTAAAGTGATTTTCATGCTTCCAGGGCTCGGGAAGTTAATTAAATACCATTTGGAGGCATTTAATGTTCGAGCAAAAATGGCTGATTTTCGACAAAAGAGATAACACCCCCCCATTACGTCATGCTTCAGAAATGTGGAAAATGGTCCGTTTTCAAATGTTTTATTTTTGAACGTCAGTTCACATTTGTAGGTGGATCATCAGTGTTAGAGCTAAAATTAGCATGTTTAAAGTGATTTTCATGCTTCCAGGGGCCCAAAACACAAGATTTATGGAATGGTTAAAAGTGCATGAAAATGGCCAATTTACTCACTCTGAGTTCTCAAAAAGGGTTTCTTCACCCCGGGAAGTTAATTAAATACCATTTGGAGGCATTTAATGTTCGAGCAAAAACGGCTGATTTTCGACAAAAGAGATAACACCCCCCCATTACGTCATGCTTCAGAAATGTGGAAAATGGTCCGTTTTCAAATGTTTTATTTTTGAACGTCAGTTCACATTTGTAGGTGGATCATCAGTGTTAGAGCTAAAATTAGCATGTTTAAAGTGATTTTCATGCTTCCAGGGGCTCGGGAAGTTAATTAAATACCATTTGGAGGCATTTAATGTTCGAGCAAAAATGGCTGATTTTCGACAAAAGAGATAACACCCCCCCATTACGTCATGCTTCAGAAATGTGGAAAATGGTCCGTTTTCAAATGTTTTATTTTTGAACGTCAGTTCACATTTGTAGGTGGATCATCAGTGTTAGAGCTAAAATTAGCATGTTTAAAGTGATTTTCATGCTTCCAGGGGCTCGGGAAGTTAATTAAATACCATTTGGAGGCATTTAATGTTCGAGCAAAAACGGCTGATTTTCGACAAAAGAGCTAACACCCCCCCATTACGTCATGCTTCAGAAATGTGGAAAATGGTCCGTTTTCAAATGTTTTATTTTTGAACGTCAGTTCACATTTGTAGGTGGATCATCAGTGTTAGAGCTAAAATTAGCATGTTTAAAGTGATTTTCATGCTTCCAGGGGCCCAAAACACAAGATTTATGGAATGGTTAAAAGTGCATGAAAATGGCCAATTTACTCACTCTGAGTTCTCAAAAAGGGTTTCTTCACCCCGGGAAGTTAATTAAATACCATTTGGAGGCATTTAATGTTAGAGCAAAAACGGCTGATTTTCGACAAAAGAGATAACACCCCCCCATTACGTCATGCTTCAGAAATGTGGAAAATGGTCCGTTTTCAAATGTTTTATTTTTGAACGTCAGTTCACATTTGTAGGTGGATCATCAGTGTTAGAGCTAAAATTAGCATGTTTAAAGTGATTTTCATGCTTCCAGGGGCTCGGGAAGTTAATTAAATACCATTTGGAGGCATTTAATGTTCGAGCAAAAATGGCTGATTTTCGACAAAAGAGATAACACCCCCCCATTACGTCATGCTTCAGAAATGTGGAAAATGGTCCGTTTTCAAATGTTTTATTTTTGAACGTCAGTTCACATTTGTAGGTGGATCATCAGTGTTAGAGCTAAAATTAGCATGTTTAAAGTGATTTTCATGCTTCCAGGGGCCCAAAACACAAGATTTATGGAATGGTTAAAAGTGCATGAAAATGGCCAATTTACTCACTCTGAGTTCTCAAAAAGGGTTTCTTCACCCCGGGAAGTTAATTAAATACCATTTGGAGGCATTTAATGTTCGAGCAAAAACGGCTGATTTTCGACAAAAGAGATAACACCCCCCCATTACGTCATGCTTCAGAAATGTGGAAAATGGTCCGTTTTCAATGTTTTATTTTTGAACGTCAGTTCACATTTGTAGGTGGAATCATCAGTGTTAGAGCTAAAATTAGCATGTTTAAAGTGATTTTCATGCTTCCAGGGGCCCAAAACACAAGATTTATGGAATGGTTAAAAAGTGCATGAAAATGGCCAATTTACTCACTCTGAGTTCTCAAAAAGGGTTTCTTCACCCCGGGAAGTTAATTAAATACCATTTGGAGGCATTTAATGTTCGAGCAAAAACGGCTGATTTTCGACAAAAGAGATAACACCCCCCCATTACGTCATGCTTCAGAAATGTGGAAAATGGTCCGTTTTCAAATGTTTTATTTTTGAACGTCAGTTCACATTTGTAGGTGGATCATCAGTGTTAGAGCTAAAATTAGCAGTTTAAAGTGATTTCATGCTTCCAGGGGCTCGGGAAGTTAATTAAATACCATTTGGAGGCATTTAATGTTCGAGCAAAAACGGCTGATTTTCGACAAAAGAGATAACACCCCCCCATTACGTCATGCTTCAGAAATTGGAAAATGGTCCGTTTCAAATGTTTATTTTTGAACGTCAGTTCACATTTGTAGGTGGATCATCAGTGTTAGAGCTAAAATTAGCATGTTTAAAGTGATTTTCATGCTTCCAGGGGCTCAGGGAAGTTAATTAAATACCATTTGGAGGCATTTAATGTTCGAGCAAAAACGGCTGATTTTCGACAAAAGAGATAACACCCCCCCATTACGTCATGCTTCAGAAATGTGGAAAATGGTCAGTTTTCAAATGTTTTATTTTTGAACGTCAGTTCACATTTGTAGGTGGATCATCAGTGTTAGAGCTAAAATTAGCATGTTTAAAGTGATTTTCATGCTTCCAGGGGCCCAAAACACAAGATTTATGGAATGGTTAAAAGTGCATGAAAATGGCCAAATTTACTCACTCTGAGTTCTCAAAAAGGGTTTCTTCACCCGGGAAGTTAATTAAATACCATTTGGAGGCCATTTAATGTTCGAGCAAAAACGGCTGATTTTCGACAAAAAGAGATAACACCCCCATTACGTCATGCTTCAGAAATGTGGAAAATAGTCCGTTTTCAAATGTTTTATTTTGAACGTCAGTTCACATTTGTAGGTGATCATCAGTGTTAGAGCTAAAATTAGCATGTTTAAAGTGATTTTCATGCTTCCAGGGGCCAAAACCCAAGATTATGGAATGGTTAAAAGTGCATGAAAATGGCCAATTTACTCACTCTGAGTTCTCAAAAGGGTTTCTCACCCCGGGAAGTAATTAAATACCATTTGGAGCATTTAATGTTCGAGCAAAAACGGCTGATTTCTGACAAAGAGATAACACCCCCCCCATTACGTCATGCTTCAGAAATGTGGAAAATGGTCCGTTTTCAAATGTTTTATTTTTGAACGTCAGTTCACATTTGTAGGTGGATCATCAGTGTTAGAGCTAAATTTAGCATGTTTAAAGTGATTTTTCATGCTTCCAGGGGCTCGGGAAGTTATTAAATACCATTTGGAGGCATTTAATGTTCGAGCAAAAATGGCTGATTTTCGACAAAAGAGTTAACACCCCCCTTTACGTCATGCTTCAGAAATGTGGAAATGGTCCGTTTTCAAATGTTTTATTTTTGAACGTCAGTTCACATTTGTAGGTGGATCATCAGTGTTAGAGCTAAAATTAGCAAGTTTAAAGTGATTTTCATGCTTCCAGGGGCTCGGGAAGTTAATTAAATACCATTTGGAGGCATTTAATGTTCGAGCAAAAACAGGCTGATTTTTCGACAAAAGAGCTAACACCCCCCCATTTACGTCATGCTTCAGAAATGTGGAAAATGGTCCGTTTTCAAATGTTTTATTTTTGAACGTCCAGTTACGTCAGTTCACATTTGTAGGTGGATCATCAGTGTTAGAGCTAAAATTAGCATGTTTAAAGTGATTTTCATGCTTCCAGGGGCCCAAAACACAAGATTTATGGAATGGTTAAAAGTGCATGAAAATGGCCAATTTACTCACTCTGAGTTCTCAAAAAGGGTTTCTTCACCCCGGGAAGTTAATTAAATACCATTTGGAGGCATTTAATGTTAGAGCAAAAACGGCTGATTTTCGACAAAAGAGATAACACCCCCCCATTACGTCATGCTTCAGAAATGTGGAAAATGGTCCGTTTTCAAATGTTTTATTTTTGAACGTCAGTTCACATTTGTAGGTGGATCATCAGTGTTAGAGCTAAAATTAGCATGTTTAAAGTGATTTTCATGCTTCCAGGGGCTCGGGAAGTTAATTAAATACCATTTGGAGGCATTTAATGTTCGAGCAAAAATGGCTGATTTTCGACAAAAGAGATAACACCCCCCCATTACGTCATGCTTCAGAAATGTGGAAAATGGTCCGTTTTCAAATGTTTTATTTTTGAACGTCAGTTCACATTTGTAGGTGGATCATCAGTGTTAGAGCTAAAATTAGCATGTTTAAAGTGATTTTCATGCTTCCAGGGGCCCAAAACACAAGATTTATGGAATGGTTAAAAGTGCATGAAAATGGCCAATTTACTCACTCTGAGTTCTCAAAAAGGGTTTCTTCACCCCGGGAAGTTAATTAAATACCATTTGGAGGCATTTAATGTTCGAGCAAAAACGGCTGATTTTCGACAAAAGAGATAACACCCCCCCATTACGTCATGCTTCAGAAATGTGGAAAATGGTCCGTTTTCAAATGTTTTATTTTTGAACGTCAGTTCACATTTGTAGGTGGATCATCAGTGTTAGAGCTAAAATTAGCATGTTTAAAGTGATTTTCATGCTTCCAGGGGCTCGGGAAGTTAATTAAATACCATTTGGAGGCATTTAATGTTCGAGCAAAAACGGCTGATTTTCGACAAAAGAGATAACACCCCCCCATTACGTCATGCTTCAGAAATGTGGAAAATGGTCCGTTTTCAAATGTTTTATTTTTGAACGTCAGTTCACATTTGTAGGTGGATCATCAGTGTTAGAGCTAAAATTAGCATGTTTAAAGTGATTTTCATGCTTCCAGGGGCTCGGGAAGTTAATTAAATACCATTTGGAGGCATTTAATGTTCGAGCAAAAACGGCTGATTTTCGACAAAAGAGATAACACCCCCCCATTACGTCATGCTTCAGAAATGTGGAAAATGGTCAGTTTTCAAATGTTTTATTTTTGAACGTCAGTTCACATTTGTAGGTGGATCATCAGTGTTAGAGCTAAAATTAGCATGTTTAAAGTGATTTTCATGCTTCCAGGGGCCCAAAACACAAGATTTATGGAATGGTTAAAAGTGCATGAAAATGGCCAATTTACTCACTCTGAGTTCTCAAAAAGGGTTTCTTCACCCCGGGAAGTTAATTAAATACCATTTGGAGGCATTTAATGTTCGAGCAAAAACGGCTGATTTTCGACAAAAGAGATAACACCCCCCCATTACGTCATGCTTCAGAAATGTGGAAAATAGTCCGTTTTCAAATGTTTTTTTTTTGAACGTCAGTTCACATTTGTAGGTGGATCATCAGTGTTAGAGCTAAAATTAGCATGTTTAAAGTGATTTTCATGCTTCCAGGGGCTCGGGAAGTTAATTAAATACCATTTGGAGGCATTTAATGTTAGAGCAAAAACGGCTGATTTTCGACAAAAGAGATAACACCCCCCCATTACGTCATGCTTCAGAAATGTGGAAAATGGTCCGTTTTCAAATGTTTTATTTTTGAACGTCAGTTCACATTTGTAGGTGGATCATCAGTGTTAGAGCTAAAATTAGCATGTTTAAAGTGATTTTCATGCTTCCAGGGGCCCAAAACACAAGATTTATGGAATGGTTAAAAGTGCATGAAAATGGCCAATTTACTCACTCTGAGTTCTCAAAAAGGGTTTCTTCACCCCGGGAAGTTAATTAAATACCATTTGGAGGCATTTAATGTTCGAGCAAAAACGGCTGATTTTCGACAAAAGAGATAACACCCCCCCATTACGTCATGCTTCAGAAATGTGGAAAATGGTCCGTTTTCAAATGTTTTATTTTTGAACGTCAGTTCACATTTGTAGGTGGATCATCAGTGTTAGAGCTAAAATTAGCATGTTTAAAGTGATTTTCATGCTTCCAGGGGCCCAAAACACAAGATTTATGGAATGGTTAAAAGTGCATGAAAATGGCCAATTTACTCACTCTGAGTTCTCAAAAAGGGTTTCTTCACCCCGGGAAGTTAATTAAATACCATTTGGAGGCATTTAATGTTCGAGCAAAAATGGCTGATTTTCGACAAAAGAGATAACATCCCCCCATTACGTCATGCTTCAGAAATGTGGAAAATGGTCCGTTTTCAAATGTTTTATTTTTGAACGTCAGTTCACATTTGTAGGTGGATCATCAGTGTTAGAGCTAAAATTAGCATGTTTAAAGTGATTTTCATGCTTCCAGGGGCTCGGGAAGTTAATTAAATACCATTTGGAGGCATTTAATGTTCGAGCAAAAACGGCTGATTTTCGACAAAAGAGATAACACCCCCCCATTACGTCATGCTTCAGAAATGTGGAAAATGGTCCGTTTTCAAATGTTTTATTTTTGAACGTCAGTTCACATTTGTAGGTGGATCATCAGTGTTAGAGCTAAAATTAGCATGTTTAAAGTGATTTTCATGCTTCCAGGGGCTCGGGAAGTTAATTAAATACCATTTGGAGGCATTTAATGTTCGAGCAAAAACGGCTGATTTTCGACAAAAGAGATAACACCCCCCCATTACGTCATGCTTCAGAAATGTGGAAAATGGTCCGTTTTCAAATGTTTTATTTTTGAACGTCAGTTCACATTTGTAGGTGGATCATCAGTGTTAGAGCTAAAATTAGCATGTTTAAAGTGATTTTCATGCTTCCAGGGGCCCAAAACACAAGATTTATGGAATGGTTAAAAGTGCATGAAAATGGCCAATTTACTCACTCTGAGTTCTCAAAAAGGGTTTCTTCACCCCGGGAAGTTAATTAAATACCATTTGGAGGCATTTAATGTTCGAGCAAAAACGGCTGATTTTCGACAAAAGAGATAACACCCCCCCATTACGTCATGCTTCAGAAATGTGGAAAATGGTCCGTTTTCAAATGTTTTATTTTTGAACGTCAGTTCACATTTGTAGGTGGATCATCAGTGTTAGAGCTAAAATTAGCATGTTTAAAGTGATTTTCATGCTTCCAGGGGCCCAAAACACAAGATTTATGGAATGGTTAAAAGTGCATGAAAATGGCCAATTTACTCACTCTGAGTTCTCAAAAAGGGTTTCTTCACCCCGGGAAGTTAATTAAATACCATTTGGAGGCATTTAATGTTAGAGCAAAAACAGCTGATTTTCGACAAAAGAGATAACACCCCCCCATTACGTCATGCTTCAGAAATGTGGAAAATGGTCCGTTTTCAAATGTTTTATTTTTGAACGTCAGTTCACATTTGTAGGTGGATCATCAGTGTTAGAGCTAAAATTAGCATGTTTAAAGTGATTTTCATGCTTCCAGGGGCTCGGGAAGTTAATTAAATACCATTTGGAGGCATTTAATGTTCGAGCAAAAACGGCTGATTTTCGACAAAAGAGATAACACCCCCCCATTACGTCATGCTTCAGAAATGTGGAAAATGGTCCGTTTTCAAATGTTTTATTTTTGAACGTCAGTTCACATTTGTAGGTGGATCATCAGTGTTAGAGCTAAAATTAGCATGTTTAAAGTGATTTTCATGCTTCCAGGGGCCCAAAACACAAGATTTATGGAATGGTTAAAAGTGCATGAAAATGGCCAATTTACTCACTCTGAGTTCTCAAAAAGGGTTTCTTCACCCCGGGAAGTTAATTAAATACCATTTGGAGGCATTTAATGTTCAAGCAAAAACGGCTGATTTTCGACAAAAGAGATAACACCCCCCCATTACGTCATGCTTCAGAAATGTGGAAAATGGTCCGTTTTCAAATGTTTTATTTTTGAACGTCAGTTCACATTTGTAGGTGGATCATCAGTGTTAGAGCTAAAATTAGCATGTTTAAAGTGATTTTCATGCTTCCAGGGGCTCGGGAAGTTAATTAAATACCATTTGGAGGCATTTAATGTTCGAGCAAAAACGGCTGATTTTCGACAAAAGAGATAACACCCCCCCATTACGTCATGCTTCAGAAATGTGGAAAATGGTCCGTTTTCAAATGTTTTATTTTTGAACGTCAGTTCACATTTGTAGGTGGATCATCAGTGTTAGAGCTAAAATTAGCATGTTTAAAGTGATTTTCATGCTTCCAGGGGCCCAAAACACAAGATTTATGGAATGGTTAAAAGTGCATGAAAATGGCCAATTTACTCACTCTGAGTTCTCAAAAAGGGTTTCTTCACCCCGGGAAGTTAATTAAATACCATTTGGAGGCATTTAATGTTCGAGCAAAAACGGCTGACTTTCGACAAAAGAGATAACACCCCCCCATTACGTCATGCTTCAGAAATGTGGAAAATGGTCCGTTTTCAAATGTTTTATTTTTGAACGTCAGTTCACATTTGTAGGTGGATCATCAGTGTTAGAGCTAAAATTAGCATGTTTAAAGTGATTTTCATGCTTCCAGGGGCTCGGGAAGTTAATTAAATACCATTTGGAGGCATTTAATGTTCGAGCAAAAACGGCTGATTTTCGACAAAAGAGATAACACCCCCCCATTACGTCGAGCTTCAGAAATGTGGAAAATGGTCCGTTTTCAAATGTTTTATTTTTGAACGTCAGTTCACATTTGTAGGTGGATCATCAGTGTTAGAGCTAAAATTAGCATGTTTAAAGTGAGTTTCATGCTTCCAGGGGCCCAAAACGCAAGATTTATGGAATGGTTAAAAGTGCATGAAAATGGCCAATTTACTCACTCTGAGTTCTCAAAAAGGGTTTCTTCACCCCGGGAAGTTAATTAAATACCATTTGGAGGCATTTAATGTTAGAGCAAAAACGGCTGATTTTCGACAAAAGAGCTAACACCCCCCCATTACGTCATGCTTCAGAAATGTGGAAAATGGTCCGTTTTCAAATGTTTTATTTTTGAACGTCAGTTCACATTTGTAGGTGGATCATCAGTGTTAGAGCTAAAATTAGCATGTTTAAAGTGATTTTCATGCTTCCAGGGCTCGGGAAGTTAATTAAATACCATTTGGAGGCATTTAATGTTCGAGCAAAAATGGCTGATTTTCGACAAAAGAGATAACACCCCCCCATTACGTCATGCTTCAGAAATGTGGAAAATGGTCCGTTTTCAAATGTTTTATTTTTGAACGTCAGTTCACATTTGTAGGTGGATCATCAGTGTTAGAGCTAAAATTAGCATGTTTAAAGTGATTTTCATGCTTCCAGGGGCCCAAAACACAAGATTTATGGAATGGTTAAAAGTGCATGAAAATGGCCAATTTACTCACTCTGAGTTCTCAAAAAGGGTTTCTTCACCCCGGGAAGTTAATTAAATACCATTTGGAGGCATTTAATGTTCGAGCAAAAACGGCTGATTTTCGACAAAAGAGATAACACCCCCCCATTACGTCATGCTTCAGAAATGTGGAAAATGGTCCGTTTTCAAATGTTTTATTTTTGAACGTCAGTTCACATTTGTAGGTGGATCATCAGTGTTAGAGCTAAAATTAGCATGTTTAAAGTGATTTTCATGCTTCCAGGGGCCCAAAACACAAGATTTATGGAATGGTTAAAAGTGCATGAAAATGGCCAATTTACTCACTCTGAGTTCTCAAAAAGGGTTTCTTCACCCCGGGAAGTTAATTAAATACCATTTGGAGGCATTTAATGTTCGAGCAAAAACGGCTGATTTTCGACAAAAGAGATAACACCCCCCCATTACGTCATGCTTCAGAAATGTGGAAAATGGTCCGTTTTCAAATGTTTTATTTTTGAACGTCAGTTCACATTTGTAGGTGGATCATCAGTGTTAGAGCTAAAATTAGCATGTTTAAAGTGATTTTCATGCTTCCAGGGGCTCGGGAAGTTAATTAAATACCATTTGGAGGCATTTAATGTTCGAGCAAAAACGGCTGATTTTCGACAAAAGAGATAACACCCCCCCATTACGTCATGCTTCAGAAATGTGGAAAATGGTCCGTTTTCAAATGTTTTATTTTTGAACGTCAGTTCACATTTGTAGGTGGATCATCAGTGTTAGAGCTAAAATTAGCATGTTTAAAGTGATTTTCATGCTTCCAGGGGCTCGGGAAGTTAATTAAATACCATTTGGAGGCATTTAATGTTCGAGCAAAAACGGCTGATTTTCGACAAAAGAGATAACACCCCCCCATTACGTCATGCTTCAGAAATGTGGAAAATGGTCAGTTTTCAAATGTTTTATTTTTGAACGTCAGTTCACATTTGTAGGTGGATCATCAGTGTTAGAGCTAAAATTAGCATGTTTAAAGTGATTTTCATGCTTCCAGGGGCCCAAAACACAAGATTTATGGAATGGTTAAAAGTGCATGAAAATGGCCAATTTACTCACTCTGAGTTCTCAAAAAGGGTTTCTTCACCCCGGGAAGTTAATTAAATACCATTTGGAGGCATTTAATGTTCGAGCAAAAACGGCTGATTTTCGACAAAAGAGATAACACCCCCCCATTACGTCATGCTTCAGAAAGGTGGAAAATAGTCCGTTTTCAAATGTTTTATTTTTGAACGTCAGTTCACATTTGTAGGTGGATCATCAGTGTTAGAGCTAAAATTAGCATGTTTAAAGTGATTTTCATGCTTCCAGGGGCTCGGGAAGTTAATTAAATACCATTTGGAGGCATTTAATGTTAGAGCAAAAACGGCTGATTTTCGACAAAAGAGATAACACCCCCCCATTACGTCATGCTTCAGAAATGTGGAAAATGGTCCGTTTTCAAATGTTTTATTTTTGAACGTCAGTTCACATTTGTAGGTGGATCATCAGTGTTAGAGCTAAAATTAGCATGTTTAAAGTGATTTTCATGCTTCCAGGGGCCCAAAACACAAGATTTATGGAATGGTTAAAAGTGCATGAAAATGGCCAATTTACTCACTCTGAGTTCTCAAAAAGGGTTTCTTCACCCCGGGAAGTTAATTAAATACCATTTGGAGGCATTTAATGTTCGAGCAAAAACGGCTGATTTTCGACAAAAGAGATAACACCCCCCCATTACGTCATGCTTCAGAAATGTGGAAAATGGTCCGTTTTCAAATGTTTTATTTTTGAACGTCAGTTCACATTTGTAGGTGGATCATCAGTGTTAGAGCTAAAATTAGCATGTTTAAAGTGATTTTCATGCTTCCAGGGGCCCAAAACACAAGATTTATGGAATGGTTAAAAGTGCATGAAAATGGCCAATTTACTCACTCTGAGTTCTCAAAAAGGGTTTCTTCACCCCGGGAAGTTAATTAAATACCATTTGGAGGCATTTAATGTTCGAGCAAAAACGGCTGATTTTCGACAAAAGAGATAACACCCCCCCATTACGTCATGCTTCAGAAATGTGGAAAATGGTCCGTTTTCAAATGTTTTATTTTTGAACGTCAGTTCACATTTGTAGGTGGATCATCAGTGTTAGAGCTAAAATTAGCATGTTTAAAGTGATTTTCATGCTTCCAGGGGCTCGGGAAGTTAATTAAATACCATTTGGAGGCATTTAATGTTCGAGCAAAAACGGCTGATTTTCGACAAAAGAGATAACACCCCCCCATTACGTCATGCTTCAGAAATGTGGAAAATGGTCCGTTTTCAAATGTTTTATTTTTGAACGTCAGTTCACATTTGTAGGTGGATCATCAGTGTTAGAGCTAAAATTAGCATGTTTAAAGTGATTTTCATGCTTCCAGGGGCTCGGGAAGTTAATTAAATACCATTTGGAGGCATTTAATGTTCGAGCAAAAACGGCTGATTTTCGACAAAAGAGATAACACCCCCCCATTACGTCATGCTTCAGAAATGTGGAAAATGGTCCGTTTTCAAATGTTTTATTTTTGAACGTCAGTTCACATTTGTAGGTGGATCATCAGTGTTAGAGCTAAAATTAGCATGTTTAAAGTGATTTTCATGCTTCCAGGGGCCCAAAACACAAGATTTATGGAATGGTTAAAAGTGCATGAAAATGGCCAATTTACTCACTCTGAGTTCTCAAAAAGGGTTTCTTCACCCCGGGAAGTTAATTAAATACCATTTGGAGGCATTTAATGTTCGAGCAAAAACGGCTGATTTTCGACAAAAGAGATAACACCCCCCCATTACGTCATGCTTCAGAAATGTGGAAAATGGTCCGTTTTCAAATGTTTTATTTTTGAACGTCAGTTCACATTTGTAGGTGGATCATCAGTGTTAGAGCTAAAATTAGCATGTTTAAAGTGATTTTCATGCTTCCAGGGGCCCAAAACACAAGATTTATGGAATGGTTAAAAGTGCATGAAAATGGCCAATTTACTCACTCTGAGTTCTCAAAAAGGGTTTCTTCACCCCGGGAAGTTAATTAAATACCATTTGGAGGCATTTAATGTTAGAGCAAAAACGGCTGATTTTCGACAAAAGAGATAACACCCCCCCATTACGTCATGCTTCAGAAATGTGGAAAATGGTCAGTTTTCAAATGTTTTATTTTTGAACGTCAGTTCACATTTGTAGGTGGATCATCAGTGTTAGAGCTAAAATTAGCATGTTTAAAGTGATTTTCATGCTTCCAGGGGCTCGGGAAGTTAATTAAATACCATTTGGAGGCATTTAATGTTCGAGCAAAAATGGCTGATTTTCGACAAAAGAGATAACACCCCCCCATTACGTCATGCTTCAGAAATGTGGAAAATGGTCCGTTTTCAAATGTTTTATTTTTGAACGTCAGTTCACATTTGTAGGTGGATCATCAGTGTTAGAGCTAAAATTAGCATGTTTAAAGTGATTTTCATGCTTCCAGGGGCCCAAAACACAAGATTTATGGAATGGTTAAAAGTGCATGAAAATGGCCAATGTACTCACTCTGAGTTCTCAAAAAGGGTTTCTTCACCCCGGGAAGTTAATTAAATACCATTTGGAGGCATTTAATGTTCGAGCAAAAACGGCTGATTTTCGACAAAAGAGATAACACCCCCCCATTACGTCATGCTTCAGAAATGTGGAAAATGGTCCGTTTTCAAATGTTTTATTTTTGAACGTCAGTTCACATTTGTAGGTGGATCATCAGTGTTAGAGCTAAAATTAGCATGTTTAAAGTGATTTTCATGCTTCCAGGGGCCCAAAACACAAGATTTATGGAATGGTTAAAAGTGCATGAAAATGGCCAATTTACTCACTCTGAGTTCTCAAAAAGGGTTTCTTCACCCCGGGAAGTTAATTAAATACCATTTGGAGGCATTTAATGTTCAAGCAAAAACGGCTGATTTTCGACAAAAGAGATAACACCCCCCCATTACGTCATGCTTCAGAAATGTGGAAAATGGTCCGTTTTCAAATGTTTTATTTTTGAACGTCAGTTCACATTTGTAGGTGGATCATCAGTGTTAGAGCTAAAATTAGCATGTTTAAAGTGATTTTCATGCTTCCAGGGGCTCGGGAAGTTAATTAAATACCATTTGGAGGCATTTAATGTTCGAGCAAAAACGGCTGATTTTCGACAAAAGAGATAACACCCCCCCATTACGTCATGCTTCAGAAATGTGGAAAATGGTCCGTTTTCAAATGTTTTATTTTTGAACGTCAGTTCACATTTGTAGGTGGATCATCAGTGTTAGAGCTAAAATTAGCATGTTTAAAGTGATTTTCATGCTTCCAGGGGCCCAAAACACAAGATTTATGGAATGGTTAAAAGTGCATGAAAATGGCCAATTTACTCACTCTGAGTTCTCAAAAAGGGTTTCTTCACCCCGGGAAGTTAATTAAATACCATTTGGAGGCATTTAATGTTCGAGCAAAAACGGCTGACTTTCGACAAAAGAGATAACACCCCCCCATTACGTCATGCTTCAGAAATGTGGAAAATGGTCCGTTTTCAAATGTTTTATTTTTGAACGTCAGTTCACATTTGTAGGTGGATCATCAGTGTTAGAGCTAAAATTAGCATGTTTAAAGTGATTTTCATGCTTCCAGGGGCTCGGGAAGTTAATTAAATACCATTTGGAGGCATTTAATGTTCGAGCAAAAACGGCTGATTTTCGACAAAAGAGATAACACCCCCCCATTACGTCGAGCTTCAGAAATGTGGAAAATGGTCCGTTTTCAAATGTTTTATTTTTGAACGTCAGTTCACATTTGTAGGTGGATCATCAGTGTTAGAGCTAAAATTAGCATGTTTAAAGTGAGTTTCATGCTTCCAGGGGCCCAAAACACAAGATTTATGGAATGGTTAAAAGTGCATGAAAATGGCCAATTTACTCACTCTGAGTTCTCAAAAAGGGTTTCTTCACCCCGGGAAGTTAATTAAATACCATTTGGAGGCATTTAATGTTAGAGCAAAAACGGCAGATTTTCGACAAAAGAGCTAACACCCCCCCATTACGTCATGCTTCAGAAATGTGGAAAATGGTCCGTTTTCAAATGTTTTATTTTTGAACGTCAGTTCACATTTGTAGGTGGATCATCAGTGTTAGAGCTAAAATTAGCATGTTTAAAGTGATTTTCATGCTTCCAGGGCTCGGGAAGTTAATTAAATACCATTTGGAGGCATTTAATGTTCGAGCAAAAATGGCTGATTTTCGACAAAAGAGATAACACCCCCCCATTACGTCATGCTTCAGAAATGTGGAAAATGGTCCGTTTTCAAATGTTTTATTTTTGAACGTCAGTTCACATTTGTAGGTGGATCATCAGTGTTAGAGCTAAAATTAGCATGTTTAAAGTGATTTTCATGCTTCCAGGGGCCCAAAACACAAGATTTATGGAATGGTTAAAAGTGCATGAAAATGGCCAATTTACTCACTCTGAGTTCTCAAAAAGGGTTTCTTCACCCCGGGAAGTTAATTAAATACCATTTGGAGGCATTTAATGTTCGAGCAAAAACGGCTGATTTTCGACAAAAGAGATAACACCCCCCCATTACGTCATGCTTCAGAAATGTGGAAAATGGTCCGTTTTCAAATGTTTTATTTTTGAACGTCAGTTCACATTTGTAGGTGGATCATCAGTGTTAGAGCTAAAATTAGCATGTTTAAAGTGATTTTCATGCTTCCAGGGGCCCAAAACACAAGATTTATGGAATGGTTAAAAGTGCATGAAAATGGCCAATTTACTCACTCTGAGTTCTCAAAAAGGGTTTCTTCACCCCGGGAAGTTAATTAAATACCATTTGGAGGCATTTAATGTTCGAGCAAAAACGGCTGACTTTCGACAAAAGAGATAACACCCCCCCATTACGTCATGCTTCAGAAATGTGGAAAATGGTCCGTTTTCAAATGTTTTATTTTTGAACGTCAGTTCACATTTGTAGGTGGATCATCAGTGTTAGAGCTAAAATTAGCATGTTTAAAGTGATTTTCATGCTTCCAGGGGCTCGGGAAGTTAATTAAATACCATTTGGAGGCATTTAATGTTCGAGCAAAAACGGCTGATTTTCGACAAAAGAGATAACACCCCCCCATTACGTCGAGCTTCAGAAATGTGGAAAATGGTCCGTTTTCAAATGTTTTATTTTTGAACGTCAGTTCACATTTGTAGGTGGATCATCAGTGTTAGAGCTAAAATTAGCATGTTTAAAGTGAGTTTCATGCTTCCAGGGGCCCAAAACACAAGATTTATGGAATGGTTAAAAGTGCATGAAAATGGCCAATTTACTCACTCTGAGTTCTCAAAAAGGGTTTCTTCACCCCGGGAAGTTAATTAAATACCATTTGGAGGCATTTAATGTTAGAGCAAAAACGGCTGATTTTCGACAAAAGAGCTAACACCCCCCCATTACGTCATGCTTCAGAAATGTGGAAAATGGTCCGTTTTCAAATGTTTTATTTTTGAACGTCAGTTCACATTTGTAGGTGGATCATCAGTGTTAGAGCTAAAATTAGCATGTTTAAAGTGATTTTCATGCTTCCAGGGCTCGGGAAGTTAATTAAATACCATTTGGAGGCATTTAATGTTCGAGCAAAAATGGCTGATTTTCGACAAAAGAGATAACACCCCCCCATTACGTCATGCTTCAGAAATGTGGAAAATGGTCCGTTTTCAAATGTTTTATTTTTGAACGTCAGTTCACATTTGTAGGTGGATCATCAGTGTTAGAGCTAAAATTAGCATGTTTAAAGTGATTTTCATGCTTCCAGGGGCCCAAAACACAAGATTTATGGAATGGTTAAAAGTGCATGAAAATGGCCAATTTACTCACTCTGAGTTCTCAAAAAGGGTTTCTTCACCCCGGGAAGTTAATTAAATACCATTTGGAGGCATTTAATGTTCGAGCAAAAACGGCTGATTTTCGACAAAAGAGATAACACCCCCCCATTACGTCATGCTTCAGAAATGTGGAAAATGGTCCGTTTTCAAATGTTTTATTTTTGAACGTCAGTTCACATTTGTAGGTGGATCATCAGTGTTAGAGCTAAAATTAGCATGTTTAAAGTGATTTTCATGCTTCCAGGAGCTCGGGAAGTTAATTAAATACCATTTGGAGGCATTTAATGTTCGAGCAAAAATGGCTGATTTTCGACAAAAGAGATAACACCCCCCCATTACGTCATGCTTCAGAAATGTGGAAAATGGTCCGTTTTCAAATGTTTTATTTTTGAACGTCAGTTCACATTTGTAGGTGGATCATCAGTGTTAGAGCTAAAATTAGCATGTTTAAAGTGATTTTCATGCTTCCAGGGGCTCGGGAAGTTAATTAAATACCATTTGGAGGCATTTAATGTTCGAGCAAAAACGGCTGATTTTCGACAAAAGAGCTAACACCCCCCCATTACGTCATGCTTCAGAAATGTGGAAAATGGTCCGTTTTCAAATGTTTTATTTTTGAACGTCAGTTCACATTTGTAGGTGGATCATCAGTGTTAGAGCTAAAATTAGCATGTTTAAAGTGATTTTCATGCTTCCAGGGGCCCAAAACACAAGATTTATGGAATGGTTAAAAGTGCATGAAAATGGCCAATTTACTCACTCTGAGTTCTCAAAAAGGGTTTCTTCACCCCGGGAAGTTAATTAAATACCATTTGGAGGCATTTAATGTTAGAGCAAAAACGGCTGATTTTCGACAAAAGAGATAACACCCCCCCATTACGTCATGCTTCAGAAATGTGGAAAATGGTCCGTTTTCAAATGTTTTATTTTTGAACGTCAGTTCACATTTGTAGGTGGATCATCAGTGTTAGAGCTAAAATTAGCATGTTTAAAGTGATTTTCATGCTTCCAGGGGCTCGGGAAGTTAATTAAATACCATTTGGAGGCATTTAATGTTCGAGCAAAAATGGCTGATTTTCGACAAAAGAGATAACACCCCCCCATTACGTCATGCTTCAGAAATGTGGAAAATGGTCCGTTTTCAAATGTTTTATTTTTGAACGTCAGTTCACATTTGTAGGTGGATCATCAGTGTTAGAGCTAAAATTAGCATGTTTAAAGTGATTTTCATGCTTCCAGGGGCCCAAAACACAAGATTTATGGAATGGTTAAAAGTGCATGAAAATGGCCAATTTACTCACTCTGAGTTCTCAAAAAGGGTTTCTTCACCCCGGGAAGTTAATTAAATACCATTTGGAGGCATTTAATGTTCGAGCAAAAACGGCTGATTTTCGACAAAAGAGATAACACCCCCCCATTACGTCATGCTTCAGAAATGTGGAAAATGGTCCGTTTTCAAATGTTTTATTTTTGAACGTCAGTTCACATTTGTAGGTGGATCATCAGTGTTAGAGCTAAAATTAGCATGTTTAAAGTGATTTTCATGCTTCCAGGGGCCCAAAACACAAGATTTATGGAATGGTTAAAAGTGCATGAAAATGGCCAATTTACTCACTCTGAGTTCTCAAAAAGGGTTTCTTCACCCCGGGAAGTTAATTAAATACCATTTGGAGGCATTTAATGTTCGAGCAAAAACGGCTGATTTTCGACAAAAGAGATAACACCCCCCCATTACGTCATGCTTCAGAAATGTGGAAAATGGTCCGTTTTCAAATGTTTTATTTTTGAACGTCAGTTCACATTTGTAGGTGGATCATCAGTGTTAGAGCTAAAATTAGCATGTTTAAAGTGATTTTCATGCTTCCAGGGGCTCGGGAAGTTAATTAAATACCATTTGGAGGCATTTAATGTTCGAGCAAAAACGGCTGATTTTCGACAAAAGAGATAACACCCCCCCATTACGTCATGCTTCAGAAATGTGGAAAATGGTCCGTTTTCAAATGTTTTATTTTTGAACGTCAGTTCACATTTGTAGGTGGATCATCAGTGTTAGAGCTAAAATTAGCATGTTTAAAGTGATTTTCATGCTTCCAGGGGCTCGGGAAGTTAATTAAATACCATTTGGAGGCATTTAATGTTCGAGCAAAAACGGCTGATTTTCGACAAAAGAGATAACACCCCCCCCCATTACGTCATGCTTCAGAAATGTGGAAAATGGTCAGTTTTCAAATGTTTTATTTTTGAACGTCAGTTCACATTTGTAGGTGGATCATCAGTGTTAGAGCTAAAATTAGCATGTTTAAAGTGATTTTCATGCTTCCAGGGGCCCAAAACACAAGATTTATGGAATGGTTAAAAGTGCATGAAAATGGCCAATTTACTCACTCTGAGTTCTCAAAAAGGGTTTCTTCACCCCGGGAAGTTAATTAAATACCATTTGGAGGCATTTAATGTTCGAGCAAAAACGGCTGATTTTCGACAAAAGAGATAACACCCCCCCATTACGTCATGCTTCAGAAATGTGGAAAATAGTCCGTTTTCAAATGTTTTATTTTTGAACGTCAGTTCACATTTGTAGGTGGATCATCAGTGTTAGAGCTAAAATTAGCATGTTTAAAGTGATTTTCATGCTTCCAGGGGCTCGGGAAGTTAATTAAATACCATTTGGAGGCATTTAATGTTAGAGCAAAAACGGCTGATTTTCGACAAAAGAGATAACACCCCCCCATTACGTCATGCTTCAGAAATGTGGAAAATGGTCCGTTTTCAAATGTTTTATTTTTGAACGTCAGTTCACATTTGTAGGTGGATCATCAGTGTTAGAGCTAAAATTAGCACGTTTAAAGTGATTTTCATGCTTCCAGGGGCCCAAAACACAAGATTTATGGAATGGTTAAAAGTGCATGAAAATGGCCAATTTACTCACTCTGAGTTCTCAAAAAGGGTTTCTTCACCCCGGGAAGTTAATTAAATACCATTTGGAGGCATTTAATGTTCGAGCAAAAACGGCTGATTTTCGACAAAAGAGATAACACCCCCCCATTACGTCATGCTTCAGAAATGTGGAAAATGGTCCGTTTTCAAATGTTTTATTTTTGAACGTCAGTTCACATTTGTAGGTGGATCATCAGTGTTAGAGCTAAAATTAGCATGTTTAAAGTGATTTTCATGCTTCCAGGGGCCCAAAACACAAGATTTATGGAATGGTTAAAAGTGCATGAAAATGGCCAATTTACTCACTCTGAGTTCTCAAAAAGGGTTTCTTCACCCCGGGAAGTTAATTAAATACCATTTGGAGGCATTTAATGTTCGAGCAAAAACGGCTGATTTTCGACAAAAGAGATAACACCCCCCCATTACGTCATGCTTCAGAAATGTGGAAAATGGTCCGTTTTCAAATGTTTTATTTTTGAACGTCAGTTCACATTTGTAGGTGGATCATCAGTGTTAGAGCTAAAATTAGCATGTTTAAAGTGATTTTCATGCTTCCAGGGGCTCGGGAAGTTAATTAAATACCATTTGGAGGCATTTAATGTTCGAGCAAAAACGGCTGATTTTCGACAAAAGAGATAACACCCCCCCATTACGTCATGCTTCAGAAATGTGGAAAATGGTCCGTTTTCAAATGTTTTATTTTTGAACGTCAGTTCACATTTGTAGGTGGATCATCAGTGTTAGAGCTAAAATTAGCATGTTTAAAGTGATTTTCATGCTTCCAGGGGCTCGGGAAGTTAATTAAATACCATTTGGAGGCATTTAATGTTCGAGCAAAAACGGCTGATTTTCGACAAAAGAGATAACACCCCCCCATTACGTCATGCTTCAGAAATGTGGAAAATGGTCCGTTTTCAAATGTTTTATTTTTGAACGTCAGTTCACATTTGTAGGTGGATCATCAGTGTTAGAGCTAAAATTAGCATGTTTAAAGTGATTTTCATGCTTCCAGGGGCCCAAAACACAAGATTTATGGAATGGTTAAAAGTGCATGAAAATGGCCAATTTACTCACTCTGAGTTCTCAAAAAGGGTTTCTTCACCCCGGGAAGTTAATTAAATACCATTTGGAGGCATTTAATGTTCGAGCAAAAACGGCTGATTTTCGACAAAAGAGATAACACCCCCCCATTACGTCATGCTTCAGAAATGTGGAAAATGGTCCATTTTCAAATGTTTTATTTTTGAACGTCAGTTCACATTTGTAGGTGGATCATCAGTGTTAGAGCTAAAATTAGCATGTTTAAAGTGATTTTCATGCTTCCAGGGGCCCAAAACACAAGATTTATGGAATGGTTAAAAGTGCATGAAAATGGCCAATTTACTCACTCTGAGTTCTCAAAAAGGGTTTCTTCACCCCGGGAAGTTAATTAAATACCATTTGGAGGCATTTAATGTTAGAGCAAAAACGGCTGATTTTCGACAAAAGAGATAACACCCCCCCATTACGTCATGCTTCAGAAATGTGGAAAATGGTCCGTTTTCAAATGTTTTATTTTTGAACGTCAGTTCACATTTGTAGGTGGATCATCAGTGTTAGAGCTAAAATTAGCATGTTTAAAGTGATTTTCATGCTTCCAGGGGCTCGGGAAGTTAATTAAATACCATTTGGAGGCATTTAATGTTCGAGCAAAAACGGCTGATTTTCGACAAAAGAGATAACACCCCCCCATTACGTCATGCTTCAGAAATGTGGAAAATGGTCCGTTTTCAAATGTTTTATTTTTGAACGTCAGTTCACATTTGTAGGTGGATCATCAGTGTTAGAGCTAAAATTAGCATGTTTAAAGTGATTTTCATGCTTCCAGGGGCCCAAAACACAAGATTTATGGAATGGTTAAAAGTGCATGAAAATGGCCAATTTACTCACTCTGAGTTCTCAAAAAGGGTTTCTTCACCCCGGGAAGTTAATTAAATACCATTTGGAGGCATTTAATGTTCAAGCAAAAACGGCTGATTTTCGACAAAAGAGATAACACCCCCCCATTACGTCATGCTTCAGAAATGTGGAAAATGGTCCGTTTTCAAATGTTTTATTTTTGAACGTCAGTTCACATTTGTAGGTGGATCATCAGTGTTAGAGCTAAAATTAGCATGTTTAAAGTGATTTTCATGCTTCCAGGGGCTCGGGAAGTTAATTAAATACCATTTGGAGGCATTTAATGTTCGAGCAAAAACGGCTGATTTTCGACAAAAGAGATAACACCCCCCCATTACGTCATGCTTCAGAAATGTGGAAAATGGTCCGTTTTCAAATGTTTTATTTTTGAACGTCAGTTCACATTTGTAGGTGGATCATCAGTGTTAGAGCTAAAATTAGCATGTTTAAAGTGATTTTCATGCTTCCAGGGGCCCAAAACACAAGATTTATGGAATGGTTAAAAGTGCATGAAAATGGCCAATTTACTCACTCTGAGTTCTCAAAAAGGGTTTCTTCACCCCGGGAAGTTAATTAAATACCATTTGGAGGCATTTAATGTTCGAGCAAAAACGGCTGACTTTCGACAAAAGAGATAACACCCCCCCATTACGTCATGCTTCAGAAATGTGGAAAATGGTCCGTTTTCAAATGTTTTATTTTTGAACGTCAGTTCACATTTGTAGGTGGATCATCAGTGTTAGAGCTAAAATTAGCATGTTTAAAGTGATTTTCATGCTTCCAGGGGCTCGGGAAGTTAATTAAATACCATTTGGAGGCATTTAATGTTCGAGCAAAAACGGCTGATTTTCGACAAAAGAGATAACACCCCCCCCATTACGTTGAGCTTCAGAAATGTGGAAAATGGTCCGTTTTCAAATGTTTTATTTTTGAACGTCAGTTCACATTTGTAGGTGGATCATCAGTGTTAGAGCTAAAATTAGCATGTTTAAAGTGAGTTTCATGCTTCCAGGGGCCCAAAACACAAGATTTATGGAATGGTTAAAAGTGCATGAAAATGGCCAATTTACTCACTCTGAGTTCTCAAAAAGGGTTTCTTCACCCCGGGAAGTTAATTAAATACCATTTGGAGGCATTTAATGTTAGAGCAAAAACGGCTGATTTTCGACAAAAGAGCTAACACCCCCCCATTACGTCATGCTTCAGAAATGTGGAAAATGGTCCGTTTTCAAATGTTTTATTTTTGAACGTCAGTTCACATTTGTAGGTGGCTCATCAGTGTTAGAGCTAAAATTAGCATGTTTAAAGTGATTTTCATGCTTCCAGGGCTCGGGAAGTTAATTAAATACCATTTGGAGGCATTTAATGTTCGAGCAAAAATGGCTGATTTTCGACAAAAGAGATAACACCCCCCCATTACGTCATGCTTCAGAAATGTGGAAAATGGTCCGTTTTCAAATGTTTTATTTTTGAACGTAAGTTCACATTTGTAGGTGGATCATCAGTGTTAGAGCTAAAATTAGCATGTTTAAAGTTATTTTCATGCTTCCAGGGGCCCAAAACACAAGATTTATGGAATGGTTAAAAGTGCATGAAAATGGCCAATTTACTCACTCTGAGTTCTCAAAAAGGGTTTCTTCACCCCGGGAAGTTAATTAAATACCATTTGGAGGCATTTAATGTTCGAGCAAAAACGGCTGATTTTCGACAAAAGAGATAACACCCCCCCATTACGTCATGCTTCAGAAATGTGGAAAATGGTCCGTTTTCAAATGTTTTATTTTTGAACGTCAGTTCACATTTGTAGGTGGATCATCAGTGTTAGAGCTAAAATTAGCATGTTTAAAGTGATTTTCATGCTTCCAGGGCTCGGGAAGTTAATTAAATACCATTTGGAGGCATTTAATGTTCGAGCAAAAATGGCTGATTTTCGACAAAAGAGATAACACCCCCCCATTACGTCATGCTTCAGAAATGTGGAAAATGGTCCGTTTTCAAATGTTTTATTTTTGAACGTCAGTTCACATTTGTAGGTGGATCATCAGTGTTAGAGCTAAAATTAGCATGTTTAAAGTGATTTTCATGCTTCCAGGGGCCCAAAACACAAGATTTATGGAATGGTTAAAAGTGCATGAAAATGGCCAATTTACTCACTCTGAGTTCTCAAAAAGGGTTTCTTCACCCCGGGAAGTTAATTAAATACCATTTGGAGGCATTTAATGTTCGAGCAAAAACGGCTGATTTTCGACAAAAGAGATAACACCCCCCCATTACGTCATGCTTCAGAAATGTGGAAAATGGTCCGTTTTCAAATGTTTTATTTTTGAACGTCAGTTCACATTTGTAGGTGGATCATCAGTGTTAGAGCTAAAATTAGCATGTTTAAAGTGATTTTCATGCTTCCAGGGGCCCAAAACACAAGATTTATGGAATGGTTAAAAGTGCATGAAAATGGCCAATTTACTCACTCTGAGTTCTCAAAAAGGGTTTCTTCACCCCGGGAAGTTAATTAAATACCATTTGGAGGCATTTAATGTTCGAGCAAAAACGGCTGACTTTCGACAAAAGAGATAACACCCCCCCATTACGTCATGCTTCAGAAATGTGGAAAATGGTCCGTTTTCAAATGTTTTATTTTTGAACGTCAGTTCACATTTGTAGGTGGATCATCAGTGTTAGAGCTAAAATTAGCATGTTTAAAGTGATTTTCATGCTTCCAGGGGCTCGGGAAGTTAATTAAATACCATTTGGAGGCATTTAATGTTCGAGCAAAAACGGCTGATTTTCGACAAAAGAGATAACACCCCCCCATTACGTCGAGCTTCAGAAATGTGGAAAATGGTCCGTTTTCAAATGTTTTATTTTTGAACGTCAGTTCACATTTGTAGGTGGATCATCAGTGTTAGAGCTAAAATTAGCATGTTTAAAGTGAGTTTCATGCTTCCAGGGGCCCAAAACACAAGATTTATGGAATGGTTAAAAGTGCATGAAAATGGCCAATTTACTCACTCTGAGTTCTCAAAAAGGGTTTCTTCACCCCGGGAAGTTAATTAAATACCATTTGGAGGCATTTAATGTTAGAGCAAAAACGGCTGATTTTCGACAAAAGAGCTAACACCCCCCCATTACGTCATGCTTCAGAAATGTGGAAAATGGTCCGTTTTCAAATGTTTTATTTTTGAACGTCAGTTCACATTTGTAGGTGGATCATCAGTGTTAGAGCTAAAATTAGCATGTTTAAAGTGATTTTCATGCTTCCAGGGCTCGGGAAGTTAATTAAATACCATTTGGAGGCATTTAATGTTCGAGCAAAAATGGCTGATTTTCGACAAAAGAGATAACACCCCCCCATTACGTCATGCTTCAGAAATGTGGAAAATGGTCCGTTTTCAAATGTTTTATTTTTGAACGTCAGTTCACATTTGTAGGTGGATCATCAGTGTTAGAGCTAAAATTAGCATGTTTAAAGTGATTTTCATGCTTCCAGGGGCCCAAAACACAAGATTTATGGAATGGTTAAAAGTGCATGAAAATGGCCAATTTACTCACTCTGAGTTCTCAAAAAGGGTTTCTTCACCCCGGGAAGTTAATTAAATACCATTTGGAGGCATTTAATGTTCGAGCAAAAACGGCTGATTTTCGACAAAAGAGATAACACCCCCCCATTACGTCATGCTTCAGAAATGTGGAAAATGGTCCGTTTTCAAATGTTTTATTTTTGAACGTCAGTTCACATTTGTAGGTGGATCATCAGTGTTAGAGCTAAAATTAGCATGTTTAAAGTGATTTTCATGCTTCCAGGGGCTCGGGAAGTTAATTAAATACCATTTGGAGGCATTTAATGTTCGAGCAAAAATGGCTGATTTTCGACAAAAGAGATAACACCCCCCCATTACGTCATGCTTCAGAAATGTGGAAAATGGTCCGTTTTCAAATGTTTTATTTTTGAACGTCAGTTCACATTTGTAGGTGGATCATCAGTGTTAGAGCTAAAATTAGCATGTTTAAAGTGATTTTCATGCTTCCAGGGGCTCGGGAAGTTAATTAAATACCATTTGGAGGCATTTAATGTTCGAGCAAAAACGGCTGATTTTCGACAAAAGAGCTAACACCCCCCCATTACGTCATGCTTCAGAAATGTGGAAAATGGTCCGTTTTCAAATGTTTTATTTTTGAACGTCAGTTCACATTTGTAGGTGGATCATCAGTGTTAGAGCTAAAATTAGCATGTTTAAAGTGATTTTCATGCTTCCAGGGGCCCAAAACACAAGATTTATGGAATGGTTAAAAGTGCATGAAAATGGCCAATTTACTCACTCTGAGTTCTCAAAAAGGGTTTCTTCACCCCGGGAAGTTAATTAAATACCATTTGGAGGCATTTAATGTTAGAGCAAAAACGGCTGATTTTCGACAAAAGAGATAACACCCCCCCATTACGTCATGCTTCAGAAATGTGGAAAATGGTCCGTTTTCAAATGTTTTATTTTTGAACGTCAGTTCACATTTGTAGGTGGATCATCAGTGTTAGAGCTAAAATTAGCATGTTTAAAGTGATTTTCATGCTTCCAGGGGCTCGGGAAGTTAATTAAATACCATTTGGAGGCATTTAATGTTCGAGCAAAAATGGCTGATTTTCGACAAAAGAGATAACACCCCCCCATTACGTCATGCTTCAGAAATGTGGAAAATGGTCCGTTTTCAAATGTTTTATTTTTGAACGTCAGTTCACATTTGTAGGTGGATCATCAGTGTTAGAGCTAAAATTAGCATGTTTAAAGTGATTTTCATGCTTCCAGGGGCCCAAAACACAAGATTTATGGAATGGTTAAAAGTGCATGAAAATGGCCAATTTACTCACTCTGAGTTCTCAAAAAGGGTTTCTTCACCCCGGGAAGTTAATTAAATACCATTTGGAGGCATTTAATGTTCGAGCAAAAACGGCTGATTTTCGACAAAAGAGATAACACCCCCCCATTACGTCATGCTTCAGAAATGTGGAAAATGGTCCGTTTTCAAATGTTTTATTTTTGAACGTCAGTTCACATTTGTAGGTGGATCATCAGTGTTAGAGCTAAAATTAGCATGTTTAAAGTGATTTTCATGCTTCCAGGGGCCCAAAACACAAGATTTATGGAATGGTTAAAAGTGCATGAAAATGGCCAATTTACTCACTCTGAGTTCTCAAAAAGGGTTTCTTCACCCCGGGAAGTTAATTAAATACCATTTGGAGGCATTTAATGTTCGAGCAAAAACGGCTGATTTTCGACAAAAGAGATAACACCCCCCCATTACGTCATGCTTCAGAAATGTGGAAAATGGTCCGTTTTCAAATGTTTTATTTTTGAACGTCAGTTCACATTTGTAGGTGGATCATCAGTGTTAGAGCTAAAATTAGCATGTTTAAAGTGATTTTCATGCTTCCAGGGGCTCGGGAAGTTAATTAAATACCATTTGGAGGCATTTAATGTTCGAGCAAAAACGGCTGATTTTCGACAAAAGAGATAACACCCCCCCATTACGTCATGCTTCAGAAATGTGGAAAATGGTCCGTTTTCAAATGTTTTATTTTTGAACGTCAGTTCACATTTGTAGGTGGATCATCAGTGTTAGAGCTAAAATTAGCATGTTTAAAGTGATTTTCATGCTTCCAGGGGCTCGGGAAGTTAATTAAATACCATTTGGAGGCATTTAATGTTCGAGCAAAAACGGCTGATTTTCGACAAAAGAGATAACACCCCCCCATTACGTCATGCTTCAGAAATGTGGAAAATGGTCAGTTTTCAAATGTTTTATTTTTGAACGTCAGTTCACATTTGTAGGTGGATCATCAGTGTTAGAGCTAAAATTAGCATGTTTAAAGTGATTTTCATGCTTCCAGGGGCCCAAAACACAAGATTTATGGAATGGTTAAAAGTGCATGAAAATGGCCAATTTACTCACTCTGAGTTCTCAAAAAGGGTTTCTTCACCCCGGGAAGTTAATTAAATACCATTTGGAGGCATTTAATGTTCGAGCAAAAACGGCTGATTTTCGACAAAAGAGATAACACCCCCCCATTACGTCATGCTTCAGAAATGTGGAAAATAGTCCGTTTTCAAATGTTTTATTTTTGAACGTCAGTTCACATTTGTAGGTGGATCATCAGTGTTAGAGCTAAAATTAGCATGTTTAAAGTGATTTTCATGCTTCCAGGGGCTCGGGAAGTTAATTAAATACCATTTGGAGGCATTTAATGTTAGAGCAAAAACGGCTGATTTTCGACAAAAGAGATAACACCCCCCCATTACGTCATGCTTCAGAAATGTGGAAAATGGTCCGTTTTCAAATGTTTTATTTTTGAACGTCAGTTCACATTTGTAGGTGGATCATCAGTGTTAGAGCTAAAATTAGCATGTTTAAAGTGATTTTCATGCTTCCAGGGGCCCAAAACACAAGATTTATGGAATGGTTAAAAGTGCATGAAAATGGCCAATTTACTCACTCTGAGTTCTCAAAAAGGGTTTCTTCACCCCGGGAAGTTAATTAAATACCATTTGGAGGCATTTAATGTTCGAGCAAAAACGGCTGATTTTCGACAAAAGAGATAACACCCCCCCATTACGTCATGCTTCAGAAATGTGGAAAATGGTCCGTTTTCAAATGTTTTATTTTTGAACGTCAGTTCACATTTGTAGGTGGATCATCAGTGTTAGAGCTAAAATTAGCATGTTTAAAGTGATTTTCATGCTTCCAGGGGCCCAAAACACAAGATTTATGGAATGGTTAAAAGTGCATGAAAATGGCCAATTTACTCACTCTGAGTTCTCAAAAAGGGTTTCTTCACCCCGGGAAGTTAATTAAATACCATTTGGAGGCATTTAATGTTCGAGCAAAAACGGCTGATTTTCGACAAAAGAGATAACACCCCCCCATTACGTCATGCTTCAGAAATGTGGAAAATGGTCCGTTTTCAAATGTTTTATTTTTGAACGTCAGTTCACATTTGTAGGTGGATCATCAGTGTTAGAGCTAAAATTAGCATGTTTAAAGTGATTTTCATGCTTCCAGGGGCTCGGGAAGTTAATTAAATACCATTTGGAGGCATTTAATGTTCGAGCAAAAACGGCTGATTTTCGACAAAAGAGATAACACCCCCCCATTACGTCATGCTTCAGAAATGTGGAAAATGGTCCGTTTTCAAATGTTTTATTTTTGAACGTCAGTTCACATTTGTAGGTGGATCATCAGTGTTAGAGCTAAAATTAGCATGTTTAAAGTGATTTTCATGCTTCCAGGGGCTCGGGAAGTTAATTAAATACCATTTGGAGGCATTTAATGTTCGAGCAAAAACGGCTGATTTTCGACAAAAGAGATAACACCCCCCCATTACGTCATGCTTCAGAAATGTGGAAAATGGTCCGTTTTCAAATGTTTTATTTTTGAACGTCAGTTCACATTTGTAGGTGGATCATCAGTGTTAGAGCTAAAATTAGCATGTTTAAAGTGATTTTCATGCTTCCAGGGGCCCAAAACACAAGATTTATGGAATGGTTAAAAGTGCATGAAAATGGCCAATTTACTCACTCTGAGTTCTCAAAAAGGGTTTCTTCACCCCGGGAAGTTAATTAAATACCATTTGGAGGCATTTAATGTTCGAGCAAAAACGGCTGATTTTCGACAAAAGAGATAACACCCCCCCATTACGTCATGCTTCAGAAATGTGGAAAATGGTCCGTTTTCAAATGTTTTATTTTTGAACGTCAGTTCACATTTGTAGGTGGATCATCAGTGTTAGAGCTAAAATTAGCATGTTTAAAGTGATTTTCATGCTTCCAGGGGCCCAAAACACAAGATTTATGGAATGGTTAAAAGTGCATGAAAATGGCCAATTTACTCACTCTGAGTTCTCAAAAAGGGTTTCTTCACCCCGGGAAGTTAATTAAATACCATTTGGAGGCATTTAATGTTAGAGCAAAAACGGCTGATTTTCGACAAAAGAGATAACACCCCCCCATTACGTCATGCTTCA
This sequence comes from Lissotriton vulgaris, assembly GCF_964263255.1. Lineage (NCBI taxonomy): Eukaryota > Metazoa > Chordata > Amphibia > Caudata > Salamandridae > Lissotriton > Lissotriton vulgaris. The sequence goes on along the minus strand of NW_028249899.1, from coordinate 50,238 downwards.
GAAATGTGGAAAATGGTCCGTTTTCAAATGTTTTATTTTTGAACGTCAGTTCACATTTGTAGGTGGATCATCAGTGTTAGAGCTAAAATTAGCATGTTTAAAGTGATTTTCATGCTTCCAGGGGCTCGGGAAGTTAATTAAATACCATTTGGAGGCATTTAATGTTCGAGCAAAAACGGCTGATTTTCGACAAAAGAGATAACACCCCCCCATTACGTCATGCTTCAGAAATGTGGAAAATGGTCCGTTTTCAAATGTTTTATTTTTGAACGTCAGTTCACATTTGTAGGTGGATCATCAGTGTTAGAGCTAAAATTAGCATGTTTAAAGTGATTTTCATGCTTCCAGGGGCTCGGGAAGTTAATTAAATACCATTTGGAGGCATTTAATGTTCGAGCAAAAACGGCTGATTTTCGACAAAAGAGATAACACCCCCCCATTACGTCATGCTTCAGAAATGTGGAAAATGGTCCGTTTTCAAATGTTTTATTTTTGAACGTCAGTTCACATTTGTAGGTGGATCATCAGTGTTAGAGCTAAAATTAGCATGTTTAAAGTGATTTTCATGCTTCCAGGGGCCCAAAACACAAGATTTATGGAATGGTTAAAAGTGCATGAAAATGGCCAATTTACTCACTCTGAGTTCTCAAAAAGGGTTTCTTCACCCCGGGAAGTTAATTAAATACCATTTGGAGGCATTTAATGTTCAAGCAAAAACGGCTGATTTTCGACAAAAGAGATAACACCCCCCCATTACGTCATGCTTCAGAAATGTGGAAAATGGTCCGTTTTCAAATGTTTTATTTTTGAACGTCAGTTCACATTTGTAGGTGGATCATCAGTGTTAGAGCTAAAATTAGCATGTTTAAAGTGATTTTCATGCTTCCAGGGGCTCGGGAAGTTAATTAAATACCATTTGGAGGCATTTAATGTTCGAGCAAAAACGGCTGATTTTCGACAAAAGAGATAACACCCCCCCATTACGTCATGCTTCAGAAATGTGGAAAATGGTCCGTTTTCAAATGTTTTATTTTTGAACGTCAGTTCACATTTGTAGGTGGATCATCAGTGTTAGAGCTAAAATTAGCATGTTTAAAGTGATTTTCATGCTTCCAGGGGCCCAAAACACAAGATTTATGGAATGGTTAAAAGTGCATGAAAATGGCCAATTTACTCACTCTGAGTTCTCAAAAAGGGTTTCTTCACCCCGGGAAGTTAATTAAATACCATTTGGAGGCATTTAATGTTCGAGCAAAAACGGCTGACTTTCGACAAAAGAGATAACACCCCCCCATTACGTCATGCTTCAGAAATGTGGAAAATGGTCCGTTTTCAAATGTTTTATTTTTGAACGTCAGTTCACATTTGTAGGTGGATCATCAGTGTTAGAGCTAAAATTAGCATGTTTAAAGTGATTTTCATGCTTCCAGGGGCTCGGGAAGTTAATTAAATACCATTTGGAGGCATTTAATGTTCGAGCAAAAACGGCTGATTTTCGACAAAAGAGATAACACCCCCCCCCATTACGTCGAGCTTCAGAAATGTGGAAAATGGTCCGTTTTCAAATGTTTTATTTTTGAACGTCAGTTCACATTTGTAGGTGGATCATCAGTGTTAGAGCTAAAATTAGCATGTTTAAAGTGAGTTTCATACTTCCAGGGGCCCAAAACACAAGATTTATGGAATGGTTAAAAGTGCATGAAAATGGCCAATTTACTCACTCTGAGTTCTCAAAAAGGGTTTCTTCACCCCGGGAAGTTAATTAAATACCATTTGGAGGCATTTAATGTTAGAGCAAAAACGGCTGATTTTCGACAAAAGAGCTAACACCCCCCCATTACGTCATGCTTCAGAAATGTGGAAAATGGTCCGTTTTCAAATGTTTTATTTTTGAACGTCAGTTCACATTTGTAGGTGGCTCATCAGTGTTAGAGCTAAAATTAGCATGTTTAAAGTGATTTTCATGCTTCCAGGGCTCGGGAAGTTAATTAAATACCATTTGGAGGCATTTAATGTTCGAGCAAAAATGGCTGATTTTCGACAAAAGAGATAACACCCCCCCATTACGTCATGCTTCAGAAATGTGGAAAATGGTCCGTTTTCAAATGTTTTATTTTTGAACGTAAGTTCACATTTGTAGGTGGATCATCAGTGTTAGAGCTAAAATTAGCATGTTTAAAGTGATTTTCATGCTTCCAGGGGCCCAAAACACAAGATTTATGGAATGGTTAAAAGTGCATGAAAATGGCCAATTTACTCACTCTGAGTTCTCAAAAAGGGTTTCTTCACCCCGGGAAGTTAATTAAATACCATTTGGAGGCATTTAATGTTCGAGCAAAAACGGCTGATTTTCGACAAAAGAGATAACACCCCCCCATTACGTCATGCTTCAGAAATGTGGAAAATGGTCCGTTTTCAAATGTTTTATTTTTGAACGTCAGTTCACATTTGTAGGTGGATCATCAGTGTTAGAGCTAAAATTAGCATGTTTAAAGTGATTTTCATGCTTCCAGGGGCTCGGGAAGTTAATTAAATACCATTTGGAGGCATTTAATGTTCGAGCAAAAACGGCTGATTTTCGACAAAAGAGATAACACCCCCCCATTACGTCATGCTTCAGAAATGTGGAAAATGGTCCGTTTTCAAATGTTTTATTTTTGAACGTCAGTTCACATTTGTAGGTGGATCATCAGTGTTAGAGCTAAAATTAGCATGTTTAAAGTGATTTTCATGCTTCCAGGGGCTCGGGAAGTTAATTAAATACCATTTGGAGGCATTTAATGTTCGAGCAAAAACGGCAGATTTTCGACAAAAGAGATAACACCCCCCCATTACGTCATGCTTCAGAAATGTGGAAAATGGTCAGTTTTCAAATGTTTTATTTTTGAACGTCAGTTCACATTTGTAGGTGGATCATCAGTGTTAGAGCTAAAATTAGCATGTTTAAAGTGATTTTCATGCTTCCAGGGGCCCAAAACACAAGATTTATGGAATGGTTAAAAGTGCATGAAAATGGCCAATTTACTCACTCTGAGTTCTCAAAAAGGGTTTCTTCACCCCGGGAAGTTAATTAAATACCATTTGGAGGCATTTAATGTTCGAGCAAAAACGGCTGATTTTCGACAAAAGAGATAACACCCCCCCATTACGTCATGCTTCAGAAATGTGGAAAATAGTCCGTTTTCAAATGTTTTATTTTTGAACGTCAGTTCACATTTGTAGGTGGATCATCAGTGTTAGAGCTACAATTAGCATGTTTAAAGTGATTTTCATGCTTCCAGGGGCTCGGGAAGTTAATTAAATACCATTTGGAGGCATTTAATGTTAGAGCAAAAACGGCTGATTTTCGACAAAAGAGATAACACCCCCCCATTACGTCATGCTTCAGAAATGTGGAAAATGGTCCGTTTTCAAATGTTTTATTTTTGAACGTCAGTTCACATTTGTAGGTGGATCATCAGTGTTAGAGCTAAAATTAGCATGTTTAAAGTGATTTTCATGCTTCCAGGGGCCCAAAACACAAGATTTATGGAATGGTTAAAAGTGCATGAAAATGGCCAATTTACTCACTCTGAGTTCTCAAAAAGGGTTTCTTCACCCCGGGAAGTTAATTAAATACCATTTGGAGGCATTTAATGTTCGAGCAAAAACGGCTGATTTTCGACAAAAGAGATAACACCCCCCCATTACGTCATGCTTCAGAAATGTGGAAAATGGTCCGTTTTCAAATGTTTTATTTTTGAACGTCAGTTCACATTTGTAGGTGGATCATCAGTGTTAGAGCTAAAATTAGCATGTTTAAAGTGATTTTCATGCTTCCAGGGGCCCAAAACACAAGATTTATGGAATGGTTAAAAGTGCATGAAAATGGCCAATTTACTCACTCTGAGTTCTCAAAAAGGGTTTCTTCACCCCGGGAAGTTAATTAAATACCATTTGGAGGCATTTAATGTTCGAGCAAAAACGGCTGATTTTCGACAAAAGAGATAACACCCCCCCATTACGTCATGCTTCAGAAATGTGGAAAATGGTCCGTTTTCAAATGTTTTATTTTTGAACGTCAGTTCACATTTGTAGGTGGATCATCAGTGTTAGAGCTAAAATTAGCATGTTTAAAGTGATTTTCATGCTTCCAGGGGCTCGGGAAGTTAATTAAATACCATTTGGAGGCATTTAATGTTCGAGCAAAAACGGCTGATTTTCGACAAAAGAGATAACACCCCCCCATTACGTCATGCTTCAGAAATGTGGAAAATGGTCCGTTTTCAAATGTTTTATTTTTGAACGTCAGTTCACATTTGTAGGTGGATCATCAGTGTTAGAGCTAAAATTAGCATGTTTAAAGTGATTTTCATGCTTCCAGGGGCTCAGGAAGTTAATTAAATACCATTTGGAGGCATTTAATGTTCGAGCAAAAACGGCTGATTTTCGACAAAAGAGATAACACCCCCCCATTACGTCATGCTTCAGAAATGTGGAAAATGGTCCGTTTTCAAATGTTTTATTTTTGAACGTCAGTTCACATTTGTAGGTGGATCATCAGTGTTAGAGCTAAAATTAGCATGTTTAAAGTGATTTTCATGCTTCCAGGGGCCCAAAACACAAGATTTATGGAATTGTTAAAAGTGCATGAAAATGGCCAATTTACTCACTCTGAGTTCTCAAAAAGGGTTTCTTCACCCCGGGAAGTTAATTAAATACCATTTGGAGGCATTTAATGTTCGAGCAAAAACGGCTGATTTTCGACAAAAGAGATAACACCCCCCCATTACGTCATGCTTCAGAAATGTGGAAAATGGTCCGTTTTCAAATGTTTTATTTTTGAACGTCAGTTCACATTTGTAGGTGGATCATCAGTGTTAGAGCTAAAATTAGCATGTTTAAAGTGATTTTCATGCTTCCAGGGGCCCAAAACACAAGATTTATGGAATGGTTAAAAGTGCATGAAAATGGCCAATTTACTCACTCTGAGTTCTCAAAAAGGGTTTCTTCACCCCGGGAAGTTAATTAAATACCATTTGGAGGCATTTAATGTTCGAGCAAAAACGGCTGATTTTCGACAAAAGAGATAACACCCCCCCATTACGTCATGCTTCAGAAATGTGGAAAATGGTCCGTTTTCAAATGTTTTATTTTTGAACGTCAGTTCACATTTGTAGGTGGATCATCAGTGTTAGAGCTAAAATTAGCATGTTTAAAGTGATTTTCATGCTTCCAGGGGCCCAAAACACAAGATTTATGGAATGGTTAAAAGTGCATGAAAATGGCCAATTTACTCACTCTGAGTTCTCAAAAAGGGTTTCTTCACCCCGGGAAGTTAATTAAATACCATTTGGAGGCATTTAATGTTCGAGCAAAAACGGCTGATTTTCGACAAAAGAGATAACACCCCCCCATTACGTCATGCTTCAGAAATGTGGAAAATGGTCCGTTTTCAAATGTTTTATTTTTGAACGTCAGTTCACATTTGTAGGTGGATCATCAGTGTTAGAGCTAAAATTAGCATGTTTAAAGTGATTTTCATGCTTCCAGGGGCCCAAAACACAAGATTTATGGAATGGTTAAAAGTGCATGAAAATGGCCAATTTACTCACTCTGAGTTCTCAAAAAGGGTTTCTTCACCCCGGGAAGTTAATTAAATACAATTTGGAGGCATTTAATGTTCGAGCATAAACGGCTGATTTTCGACAAAAGAGATAACACCCCCCATTACGTCATGCTTCAGAAATGTGGAAAATGGTCCGTTTTCAAATGTTTTATTTTTGAACGTCAGTTCACATTTGTAGGTGGATCATCAGTGTTAGAGCTAAAATTAGCATGTTTAAAGTGATTTTCATGCTTCCAGGGGCCCAAAACACAAGATTTATGGAATGGTTAAAAGTGCATGAAAATGGCCAATTTACTCACTCTGAGTTCTCAAAAAGGGTTTCTTCACCCCGGGAAGTTAATTAAATACCATTTGGAGGCATTTAATGTTCGAGCAAAAACGGCTGATTTTCGACAAAAGAGATAACACCCCCCCATTACGTCATGCTTCAGAAATGTGGAAAATGGTCCGTTTTCAAATGTTTTATTTTTGAACGTCAGTTCACATTTGTAGGTGGATCATCAGTGTTAGAGCTAAAATTAGCATGTTTAAAGTGATTTTCATGCTTCCAGGGGCTCGGGAAGTTAATTAAATACCATTTGGAGGCATTTAATGTTAGAGCAAAAACGGCTGATTTTCGACAAAAGAGATAACACCCCCCCATTACGTCATGCTTCAGAAATGTGGAAAATGGTCCGTTTTCAAATGTTTTATTTTTGAACGTCAGTTCACATTTGTAGGTGGATCATCAGTGTTAGAGCTAAAATTAGCATGTTTAAAGTGATTTTCATGCTTCCAGGGGCTCGGGAAGTTAATTAAATACCATTTGGAGGCATTTAATGTTCGAGCAAAAACGGCTGATTTTCGACAAAAGAGATAACACCCCCCCATTACGTCATGCTTCAGAAATGTGGAAAATGGTCCGTTTTCAAATGTTTTATTTTTGAACGTCAGTTCACATTTGTAGGTGGATCATCAGTGTTAGAGCTAAAATTAGCATGTTTAAAGTGATTTTCATGCTTCCAGGGGCCCAAAACACAAGATTTATGGAATGGTTAAAAGTGCATGAAAATGGCCAATTTACTCACTCTGAGTTCTCAAAAAGGGTTTCTTCACCCCGGGAAGTTAATTAAATACCATTTGGAGGCATTTAATGTCTCTTTAACAAAAGAGATAACACCCCCCCATTACGTCATGCTTCAGAAATGTGGAAAATGGTCCGTTTTCAAATGTTTTATTTTTGAACGTCAGTTCACATTTGTAGGTGGATCATCAGTGTTAGAGCTAAAATTAGCATGTTTAAAGTGATTTTCATGCTTCCAGGGGCCCAAAACACAAGATTTATGGAATGGTTAAAAGTGCATGAAAATGGCCAATTTACTCACTCTGAGTTCTCAAAAAGGGTTTCTTCACCCCGGGAAGTTAATTAAATACCATTTGGAGGCATTTAATGTTCGAGCAAAAACGGCTGATTTTCGACAAAAGAGATAACACCCCCCCATTACGTCATGCTTCAGAAATGTGGAAAATGGTCCGTTTTCAAATGTTTTATTTTTGAACGTCAGTTCACATTTGTAGGTGGATCATCAGTGTTAGAGCTAAAATTAGCATGTTTAAAGTGATTTTCATGCTTCCAGGGGCTCGGGAAGTTAATTAAATACCATTTGGAGGCATTTAATGTTCGAGCAAAAACGGCTGATTTTCGACAAAAGAGATAACACCCCCCCATTACGTCATGCTTCAGAAATGTGGAAAATGGTCCGTTTTCAAATGTTTTATTTTTGAACGTCAGTTCACATTTGTAGGTGGATCATCAGTGTTAGAGCTAAAATTAGCATGTTTAAAGTGATTTTCATGCTTCCAGGGGCTCGGGAAGTTAATTAAATACCATTTGGAGGCATTTAATGTTCGAGCAAAAACGGCTGATTTTCGACAAAAGAGATAACACCCCCCCATTACGTCATGCTTCAGAAATGTGGAAAATGGTCCGTTTTCAAATGTTTTATTTTTGAACGTCAGTTCACATTTGTAGGTGGATCATCAGTGTTAGAGCTAAAATTAGCATGTTTAAAGTGATTTTCATGCTTCCAGGGGCCCAAAACACAAGATTTATGGAATGGTTAAAAGTGCATGAAAATGGCCAATTTACTCACTCTGAGTTCTCAAAAAGGGTTTCTTCACCCCGGGAAGTTAATTAAATACCATTTGGAGGCATTTAATGTTCGAGCAAAAACGGCTGATTTTCGACAAAAGAGATAACACCCCCCCATTACGTCATGCTTCAGAAATGTGGAAAATGGTCCGTTTTCAAATGTTTTATTTTTGAACGTCAGTTCACATTTGTAGGTGGATCATCAGTGTTAGAGCTAAAATTAGCATGTTTAAAGTGATTTTCATGCTTCCAGGGGCCCAAAACACAAGATTTATGGAATGGTTAAAAGTGCATGAAAATGGCCAATTTACTCACTCTGAGTTCTCAAAAAGGGTTTCTTCACCCCGGGAAGTTAATTAAATACCATTTGGAGGCATTTAATGTTAGAGCAAAAACGGCTGATTTTCGACAAAAGAGATAACACCCCCCCATTACGTCATGCTTCAGAAATGTGGAAAATGGTCCGTTTTCAAATGTTTTATTTTTGAACGTCAGTTCACATTTGTAGGTGGATCATCAGTGTTAGAGCTAAAATTAGCATGTTTAAAGTGATTTTCATGCTTCCAGGGGCTCGGGAAGTTAATTAAATACCATTTGGAGGCATTTAATGTTCGAGCAAAAACGGCTGATTTTCGACAAAAGAGATAACACCCCCCCATTACGTCATGCTTCAGAAATGTGGAAAATGGTCCGTTTTCAAATGTTTTATTTTTGAACGTCAGTTCACATTTGTAGGTGGATCATCAGTGTTAGAGCTAAAATTAGCATGTTTAAAGTGATTTTCATGCTTCCAGGGGCCCAAAACACAAGATTTATGGAATGGTTAAAAGTGCATGAAAATGGCCAATTTACTCACTCTGAGTTCTCAAAAAGGGTTTCTTCACCCCGGGAAGTTAATTAAATACCATTTGGAGGCATTTAATGTTCGAGCAAAAACGGCTGATTTTCGACAAAAGAGATAACACCCCCCCATTACGTCATGCTTCAGAAATGTGGAAAATGGTCCGTTTTCAAATGTTTTATTTTTGAACGTCAGTTCACATTTGTAGGTGGATCATCAGTGTTAGAGCTAAAATTAGCATGTTTAAAGTGATTTTCATGCTTCCAGGGGCCCAAAACACAAGATTTATGGAATGGTTAAAAGTGCATGAAAATGGCCAATTTACTCACTCTGAGTTCTCAAAAAGGGTTTCTTCACCCCGGGAAGTTAATTAAATACCATTTGGAGGCATTTAATGTTAGAGCAAAAACGGCTGATTTTCGACAAAAGAGATAACACCCCCCCATTACGTCATGCTTCAGAAATGTGGAAAATGGTCCGTTTTCAAATGTTTTATTTTTGAACGTCAGTTCACATTTGTAGGTGGATCATCAGTGTTAGAGCTAAAATTAGCATGTTTAAAGTGATTTTCATGCTTCCAGGGGCTCGGGAAGTTAATTAAATACCATTTGGAGGCATTTAATGTTCGAGCAAAAATGGCTGATTTTCGACAAAAGAGATAACACCCCCCCATTACGTCATGCTTCAGAAATGTGGAAAATGGTCCGTTTTCAAATGTTTTATTTTTGAACGTCAGTTCACATTTGTAGGTGGATCATCAGTGTTAGAGCTAAAATTAGCATGTTTAAAGTGATTTTCATGCTTCCAGGGGCCCAAAACACAAGATTTATGGAATGGTTAAAAGTGCATGAAAATGGCCAATGTACTCACTCTGAGTTCTCAAAAAGGGTTTCTTCACCCCGGGAAGTTAATTAAATACCATTTGGAGGCATTTAATGTTCGAGCAAAAACGGCTGATTTTCGACAAAAGAGATAACACCCCCCCATTACGTCATGCTTCAGAAATGTGGAAAATGGTCCGTTTTCAAATGTTTTATTTTTGAACGTCAGTTCACATTTGTAGGTGGATCATCAGTGTTAGAGCTAAAATTAGCATGTTTAAAGTGATTTTCATGCTTCCAGGGGCCCAAAACACAAGATTTATGGAATGGTTAAAAGTGCATGAAAATGGCCAATTTACTCACTCTGAGTTCTCAAAAAGGGTTTCTTCACCCCGGGAAGTTAATTAAATACCATTTGGAGGCATTTAATGTTCGAGCAAAAACGGCTGATTTTCGACAAAAGAGATAACACCCCCCCATTACGTCATGCTTCAGAAATGTGGAAAATGGTCCGTTTTCAAATGTTTTATTTTTGAACGTCAGTTCACATTTGTAGGTGGATCATCAGTGTTAGAGCTAAAATTAGCATGTTTAAAGTGATTTTCATGCTTCCAGGGGCCCAAAACACAAGATTTATGGAATGGTTAAAAGTGCATGAAAATGGCCAATTTACTCACTCTGAGTTCTCAAAAAGGGTTTCTTCACCCCGGGAAGTTAATTAAATACCATTTGGAGGCATTTAATGTTCGAGCAAAAACGGCTGATTTTCGACAAAAGAGATAACACCCCCCCATTACGTCATGCTTCAGAAATGTGGAAAATGGTCCGTTTTCAAATGTTTTATTTTTGAACGTCAGTTCACATTTGTAGGTGGATCATCAGTGTTAGAGCTAAAATTAGCATGTTTAAAGTGATTTTCATGCTTCCAGGGGCCCAAAACACAAGATTTATGGAATGGTTAAAAGTGCATGAAAATGGCCAATTTACTCACTCTGAGTTCTCAAAAAGGGTTTCTTCACCCCGGGAAGTTAATTAAATACAATTTGGAGGCATTTAATGTTCGAGCATAAACGGCTGATTTTCGACAAAAGAGATAACACCCCCCATTACGTCATGCTTCAGAAATGTGGAAAATGGTCCGTTTTCAAATGTTTTATTTTTGAACGTCAGTTCACATTTGTAGGTGGATCATCAGTGTTAGAGCTAAAATTAGCATGTTTAAAGTGATTTTCATGCTTCCAGGGGCCCAAAACACAAGATTTATGGAATGGTTAAAAGTGCATGAAAATGGCCAATTTACTCACTCTGAGTTCTCAAAAAGGGTTTCTTCACCCCGGGAAGTTAATTAAATACCATTTGGAGGCATTTAATGTTCGAGCAAAAACGGCTGATTTTCGACAAAAGAGATAACACCCCCCCATTACGTCATGCTTCAGAAATGTGGAAAATGGTCCGTTTTCAAATGTTTTATTTTTGAACGTCAGTTCACATTTGTAGGTGGATCATCAGTGTTAGAGCTAAAATTAGCATGTTTAAAGTGATTTTCATGCTTCCAGGGGCTCGGGAAGTTAATTAAATACCATTTGGAGGCATTTAATGTTAGAGCAAAAACGGCTGATTTTCGACAAAAGAGATAACACCCCCCCATTACGTCATGCTTCAGAAATGTGGAAAATGGTCCGTTTTCAAATGTTTTATTTTTGAACGTCAGTTCACATTTGTAGGTGGATCATCAGTGTTAGAGCTAAAATTAGCATGTTTAAAGTGATTTTCATGCTTCCAGGGGCTCGGGAAGTTAATTAAATACCATTTGGAGGCATTTAATGTTCGAGCAAAAACGGCTGATTTTCGACAAAAGAGATAACACCCCCCCATTACGTCATGCTTCAGAAATGTGGAAAATGGTCCGTTTTCAAATGTTTTATTTTTGAACGTCAGTTCACATTTGTAGGTGGATCATCAGTGTTAGAGCTAAAATTAGCATGTTTAAAGTGATTTTCATGCTTCCAGGGGCCCAAAACACAAGATTTATGGAATGGTTAAAAGTGCATGAAAATGGCCAATTTACTCACTCTGAGTTCTCAAAAAGGGTTTCTTCACCCCGGGAAGTTAATTAAATACCATTTGGAGGCATTTAATGTTCAAGCAAAAACGGCTGATTTTCGACAAAAGAGATAACACCCCCCCATTACGTCATGCTTCAGAAATGTGGAAAATGGTCCGTTTTCAAATGTTTTATTTTTGAACGTCAGTTCACATTTGTAGGTGGATCATCAGTGTTAGAGCTAAAATTAGCATGTTTAAAGTGATTTTCATGCTTCCAGGGGCTCGGGAAGTTAATTAAATATCATTTGGAGGCATTTAATGTTCGAGCAAAAACGGCTGATTTTCGACAAAAGAGATAACACCCCCCCCATTACGTCATGCTTCAGAAATGTGGAAAATGGTCCGTTTTCAAATGTTTTATTTTTGAACGTCAGTTCACATTTGTAGGTGGATCATCAGTGTTAGAGCTAAAATTAGCATGTTTAAAGTGATTTTCATGCTTCCAGGGGCCCAAAACACAAGATTTATGGAATGGTTAAAAGTGCATGAAAATGGCCAATTTACTCACTCTGAGTTCTCAAAAAGGGTTTCTTCACCCCGGGAAGTTAATTAAATACCATTTGGAGGCATTTAATGTTCGAGCAAAAACGGCTGACTTTCGACAAAAGAGATAACACCCCCCCATTACGTCATGCTTCAGAAATGTGGAAAATGGTCCGTTTTCAAATGTTTTATTTTTGAACGTCAGTTCACATTTGTAGGTGGATCATCAGTGTTAGAGCTAAAATTAGCATGTTTAAAGTGATTTTCATGCTTCCAGGGGCTCGGGAAGTTAATTAAATACCATTTGGAGGCATTTAATGTTCGAGCAAAAACGGCTGATTTTCGACAAAAGAGATAACACCCCCCCATTACGTCGAGCTTCAGAAATGTGGAAAATGGTCCGTTTTCAAATGTTTTATTTTTGAACGTCAGTTCACATTTGTAGGTGGATCATCAGTGTTAGAGCTAAAATTAGCATGTTTAAAGTGAGTTTCATGCTTCCAGGGGCCCAAAACACAAGATTTATGGAATGGTTAAAAGTGCATGAAAATGGCCAATTTACTCACTCTGAGTTCTCAAAAAGGGTTTCTTCACCCCGGGAAGTTAATTAAATACCATTTGGAGGCATTTAATGTTAGAGCAAAAACGGCTGATTTTCGACAAAAGAGCTAACACCCCCCCATTACGTCATGCTTCAGAAATGTGGAAAATGGTCCGTTTTCAAATGTTTTATTTTTGAACGTCAGTTCACATTTGTAGGTGGATCATCAGTGTTAGAGCTAAAATTAGCATGTTTAAAGTGATTTTCATGCTTCCAGGGGCTCGGGAAGTTAATTAAATACCATTTGGAGGCATTTAATGTTCGAGCAAAAACGGCTGATTTTCGACAAAAGAGCTAACACCCCCCCATTACGTCATGCTTCAGAAATGTGGAAAATGGTCCGTTTTCAAATGTTTTATTTTTGAACGTCAGTTCACATTTGTAGGTGGATCATCAGTGTTAGAGCTAAAATTAGCATGTTTAAAGTGAGTTTCATGCTTCCAGGGGCCCAAAACACAAGATTTATGGAATGGTTAAAAGTGCATGAAAATGGCCAATTTACTCACTCTGAGTTCTCAAAAAGGGTTTCTTCACCCCGGGAAGTTAATTAAATACCATTTGGAGGCATTTAATGTTAGAGCAAAAACGGCTGATTTTCGACAAAAGAGCTAACACCCCCCCATTACGTCATGCTTCAGAAATGTGGAAAATGGTCCGTTTTCAAATGTTTTATTTTTGAACGTCAGTTCACATTTGTAGGTGGATCATCAGTGTTAGAGCTAAAATTAGCATGTTTAAAGTGATTTTCATGCTTCCAGGGGCTCGGGAAGTTAATTAAATACCATTTGGAGGCATTTAATGTTCGAGCAAAAACGGCTGATTTTCGACAAAAGAGCTAACACCCCCCCATTACGTCATGCTTCAGAAATGTGGAAAATGGTCCGTTTTCAAATGTTTTATTTTTGAACGTCAGTTCACATTTGTAGGTGGATCATCAGTGTTAGAGCTAAAATTAGCATGTTTAAAGTGATTTTCATGCTTCCAGGGGCCCAAAACACAAGATTTATGGAATGGTTAAAAGTGCATGAAAATGGCCAATTTACTCACTCTGAGTTCTCAAAAAGGGTTTCTTCACCCCGGGAAGTTAATTAAATACCATTTGGAGGCATTTAATGTTCGAGCAAAAACGGCTGATTTTCGACAAAAGAGATAACACCCCCCCATTACGTCATGCTTCAGAAATGTGGAAAATGGTCCGTTTTCAAATGTTTTATTTTTGAACGTCAGTTCACATTTGTAGGTGGATCATCAGTGTTAGAGCTAAAATTAGCATGTTTAAAGTGATTTTCATGCTTCCAGGGGCTCGGAAAGTTAATTAAATACCATTTGGAGGCATTTAATGTTCGAGCAAAAACGGCTGATTTTCGACAAAAGAGATAACACCCCCCCATTACGTCATGCTTCAGAAATGTGGAAAATGGTCCGTTTTCAAATGTTTTATTTTTGAACGTCAGTTCACATTTGTAGGTGGATCATCAGTGTTAGAGCTAAAATTAGCATGTTTAAAGTGATTTTCATGCTTCCAGGGGCTCGGGAAGTTAATTAAATACCATTTGGAGGCATTTAATGTTCGAGCAAAAACGGCTGATTTTCGACAAAAGAGATAACACCCCCCCATTACGTCATGCTTCAGAAATGTGGAAAATGGTCCGTTTTCAAATGTTTTATTTTTGAACGTCAGTTCACATTTGTAGGTGGATCATCAGTGTTAGAGCTAAAATTAGCATGTTTAAAGTGATTTTCATGCTTCCAGGGGCTCGGGAAGTTAATTAAATACCATTTGGAGGCATTTAATGTTCGAGCAAAAACGGCTGATTTTCGACAAAAGAGATAACACCCCCCCATTACGTCATGCTTCAGAAATGTGGAAAATGGTCAGTTTTCAAATGTTTTATTTTTGAACGTCAGTTCACATTTGTAGGTGGATCATCAGTGTTAGAGCTAAAATTAGCATGTTTAAAGTGATTTTCATGCTTCCAGGGGCCCAAAACACAAGATTTATGGAATGGTTAAAAGTGCATGAAAATGGCCAATTTACTCACTCTGAGTTCTCAAAAAGGGTTTCTTCACCCCGGGAAGTTAATTAAATACCATTTGGAGGCATTTAATGTTCGAGCAAAAACGGCTGATTTTCGACAAAAGAGATAACACCCCCCCATTACGTCATGCTTCAGAAATGTGGAAAATAGTCCGTTTTCAAATGTTTTATTTTTGAACGTCAGTTCACATTTGTAGGTGGATCATCAGTGTTAGAGCTAAAATTAGCATGTTTAAAGTGATTTTCATGCTTCCAGGGGCTCGGGAAGTTAATTAAATACCATTTGGAGGCATTTAATGTTAGAGCAAAAACGGCTGATTTTCGACAAAAGAGATAACACCCCCCCATTACGTCATGCTTCAGAAATGTGGAAAATGGTCCGTTTTCAAATGTTTTATTTTTGAACGTCAGTTCACATTTGTAGGTGGATCATCAGTGTTAGAGCTAAAATTAGCATGTTTAAAGTGATTTTCATGCTTCCAGGGGCCCAAAACACAAGATTTATGGAATGGTTAAAAGTGCATGAAAATGGCCAATTTACTCACTCTGAGTTCTCAAAAAGGGTTTCTTCACCCCGGGAAGTTAATTAAATACCATTTGGAGGCATTTAATGTTCGAGCAAAAACGGCTGATTTTCGACAAAAGAGATAACACCCCCCCATTACGTCATGCTTCAGAAATGTGGAAAATGGTCCGTTTTCAAATGTTTTATTTTTGAACGTCAGTTCACATTTGTAGGTGGATCATCAGTGTTAGAGCTAAAATTAGCATGTTTAAAGTGATTTTCATGCTTCCAGGGGCCCAAAACACAAGATTTATGGAATGGTTAAAAGTGCATGAAAATGGCCAATTTACTCACTCTGAGTTCTCAAAAAGGGTTTCTTCACCCCGGGAAGTTAATTAAATACCATTTGGAGGCATTTAATGTTCGAGCAAAAACGGCTGATTTTCGACAAAAGAGATAACACCCCCCCATTACGTCATGCTTCAGAAATGTGGAAAATGGTCCGTTTTCAAATGTTTTATTTTTGAACGTCAGTTCACATTTGTAGGTGGATCATCAGTGTTAGAGCTAAAATTAGCATGTTTAAAGTGATTTTCATGCTTCCAGGGGCTCGGGAAGTTAATTAAATACCATTTGGAGGCATTTAATGTTCGAGCAAAAACGGCTGATTTTCGACAAAAGAGATAACACCCCCCCATTACGTCATGCTTCAGAAATGTGGAAAATGGTCCGTTTTCAAATGTTTTATTTTTGAACGTCAGTTCACATTTGTAGGTGGATCATCAGTGTTAGAGCTAAAATTAGCATGTTTAAAGTGATTTTCATGCTTCCAGGGGCTCGGGAAGTTAATTAAATACCATTTGGAGGCATTTAATGTTCGAGCAAAAACGGCTGATTTTCGACAAAAGAGATAACACCCCCCCATTACGTCATGCTTCAGAAATGTGGAAAATGGTCCGTTTTCAAATGTTTTATTTTTGAACGTCAGTTCACATTTGTAGGTGGATCATCAGTGTTAGAGCTAAAATTAGCATGTTTAAAGTGATTTTCATGCTTCCAGGGGCCCAAAACACAAGATTTATGGAATGGTTAAAAGTGCATGAAAATGGCCAATTTACTCACTCTGAGTTCTCAAAAAGGGTTTCTTCACCCCGGGAAGTTAATTAAATACCATTTGGAGGCATTTAATGTTCGAGCAAAAATGGCTGATTTTCGACAAAAGAGATAACACCCCCCCATTACGTCATGCTTCAGAAATGTGGAAAATGGTCCGTTTTCAAATGTTTTATTTTTGAACGTCAGTTCACATTTGTAGGTGGATCATCAGTGTTAGAGCTAAAATTAGCATGTTTAAAGTGATTTTCATGCTTCCAGGGGCCCAAAACACAAGATTTATGGAATGGTTAAAAGTGCATGAAAATGGCCAATTTACTCACTCTGAGTTCTCAAAAAGGGTTTCTTCACCCCGGGAAGTTAATTAAATACCATTTGGAGGCATTTAATGTTAGAGCAAAAACGGCTGATTTTCGACAAAAGAGATAACACCCCCCCATTACGTCATGCTTCAGAAATGTGGAAAATGGTCCGTTTTCAAATGTTTTA
This sequence comes from Lissotriton vulgaris, assembly GCF_964263255.1. Lineage (NCBI taxonomy): Eukaryota > Metazoa > Chordata > Amphibia > Caudata > Salamandridae > Lissotriton > Lissotriton vulgaris. The sequence continues at coordinate 33,502 of NW_028249899.1, read as the reverse complement.
TTTTTGAACGTCAGTTCACATTTGTAGGTGGATCATCAGTGTTAGAGCTAAAATTAGCATGTTTAAAGTGATTTTCATGCTTCCAGGGGCTCGGGAAGTTAATTAAATACCATTTGGAGGCATTTAATGTTCGAGCAAAAACGGCTGATTTTCGACAAAAGAGATAACACCCCCCCATTACGTCATGCTTCAGAAATGTGGAAAATGGTCCGTTTTCAAATGTTTTATTTTTGAACGTCAGTTCACATTTGTAGGTGGATCATCAGTGTTAGAGCTAAAATTAGCATGTTTAAAGTGATTTTCATGCTTCCAGGGGCCCAAAACACAAGATTTATGGAATGGTTAAAAGTGCATGAAAATGGCCAATTTACTCACTCTGAGTTCTCAAAAAGGGTTTCTTCACCCCGGGAAGTTAATTAAATACCATTTGGAGGCATTTAATGTTCAAGCAAAAACGGCTGATTTTCGACAAAAGAGATAACACCCCCCCATTACGTCATGCTTCAGAAATGTGGAAAATGGTCCGTTTTCAAATGTTTTATTTTTGAACGTCAGTTCACATTTGTAGGTGGATCATCAGTGTTAGAGCTAAAATTAGCATGTTTAAAGTGATTTTCATGCTTCCAGGGGCTCGGGAAGTTAATTAAATACCATTTGGAGGCATTTAATGTTCGAGCAAAAACGGCTGATTTTCGACAAAAGAGATAACACCCCCCCCATTACGTCATGCTTCAGAAATGTGGAAAATGGTCCGTTTTCAAATGTTTTATTTTTGAACGTCAGTTCACATTTGTAGGTGGATCATCAGTGTTAGAGCTAAAATTAGCATGTTTAAAGTGATTTTCATGCTTCCAGGGGCCCAAAACACAAGATTTATGGAATGGTTAAAAGTGCATGAAAATGGCCAATTTACTCACTCTGAGTTCTCAAAAAGGGTTTCTTCACCCCGGGAAGTTAATTAAATACCATTTGGAGGCATTTAATGTTCGAGCAAAAACGGCTGACTTTCGACAAAAGAGATAACACCCCCCCATTACGTCATGCTTCAGAAATGTGGAAAATGGTCCGTTTTCAAATGTTTTATTTTTGAACGTCAGTTCACATTTGTAGGTGGATCATCAGTGTTAGAGCTAAAATTAGCATGTTTAAAGTGATTTTCATGCTTCCAGGGGCTCGGGAAGTTAATTAAATACCATTTGGAGGCATTTAATGTTCGAGCAAAAACGGCGGATTTTCGACAAAAGAGATAACACCCCCCCATTACGTCGAGCTTCAGAAATGTGGAAAATGGTCCGTTTTCAAATGTTTTATTTTTGAACGTCAGTTCACATTTGTAGGTGGATCATCAGTGTTAGAGCTAAAATTAGCATGTTTAAAGTGAGTTTCATGCTTCCAGGGGCCCAAAACACAAGATTTATGGAATGGTTAAAAGTGCATGAAAATGGCCAATTTACTCACTCTGAGTTCTCAAAAAGGGTTTCTTCACCCCGGGAAGTTAATTAAATACCATTTGGAGGCATTTAATGTTAGAGCAAAAACAGCTGATTTTCGACAAAAGAGCTAACACCCCCCCATTACGTCATGCTTCAGAAATGTGGAAAATGGTCCGTTTTCAAATGTTTTATTTTTGAACGTCAGTTCACATTTGTAGGTGGATCATCAGTGTTAGAGCTAAAATTAGCATGTTTAAAGTGATTTTCATGCTTCCAGGGGCTCGGGAAGTTAATTAAATACCATTTGGAGGCATTTAATGTTCGAGCAAAAATGGCTGATTTTCGACAAAAGAGATAACACCCCCCCATTACGTCATGCTTCAGAAATGTGGAAAATGGTCCGTTTTCAAATGTTTTATTTTTGAACGTCAGTTCACATTTGTAGGTGGATCATCAGTGTTAGAGCTAAAATTAGCATGTTTAAAGTGATTTTCATGCTTCCAGGGGCCCAAAACACAAGATTTATGGAATGGTTAAAAGTGCATGAAAATGGCCAATTTACTCACTCTGAGTTCTCAAAAAGGGTTTCTTCACCCCGGGAAGTTAATTAAATACCATTTGGAGGCATTTAATGTTCGAGCAAAAACGGCTGATTTTCGACAAAAGAGATAACACCCCCCCATTACGTCATGCTTCAGAAATGTGGAAAATGGTCCGTTTTCAAATGTTTTATTTTTGAACGTCAGTTCACATTTGTAGGTGGATCATCAGTGTTAGAGCTAAAATTAGCATGTTTAAAGTGATTTTCATGCTTCCAGGGGCCCAAAACACAAGATTTATGGAATGGTTAAAAGTGCATGAAAATGGCCAATTTACTCACTCTGAGTTCTCAAAAAGGGTTTCTTCACCCCGGGAAGTTAATTAAATACCATTTGGAGGCATTTAATGTTCGAGCAAAAACGGCTGATTTTCGACAAAAGAGATAACACCCCCCCATTACGTCATGCTTCAGAAATGTGGAAAATGGTCCGTTTTCAAATGTTTTATTTTTGAACGTCAGTTCACATTTGTAGGTGGATCATCAGTGTTAGAGCTAAAATTAGCATGTTTAAAGTGATTTTCATGCTTCCAGGGGCTCGGGAAGTTAATTAAATACCATTTGGAGGCATTTAATGTTCGAGCAAAAACGGCTGATTTTCGACAAAAGAGATAACACCCCCCCATTACGTCATGCTTCAGAAATGTGGAAAATGGCCCGTTTTCAAATGTTTTATTTTTGAACGTCAGTTCACATTTGTAGGTGGATCATCAGTGTTAGAGCTAAAATGAGCATGTTTAAAGTGATTTTCATGCTTCCAGGGGCTCGGGAAGTTAATTAAATACCATTTGGAGGCATTTAATGTTCGAGCAAAAACGGCTGATTTTCGACAAAAGAGATAACACCCCCCCATTACGTCATGCTTCAGAAATGTGGAAAATGGTCAGTTTTCAAATGTTTTATTTTTGAACGTCAGTTCACATTTGTAGGTGGATCATCAGTGTTAGAGCTAAAATTAGCATGTTTAAAGTGATTTTCATGCTTCCAGGGGCCCAAAACACAAGATTTATGGAATGGTTAAAAGTGCATGAAAATGGCCAATTTACTCACTCTGAGTTCTCAAAAAGGGTTTCTTCACCCCGGGAAGTTAATTAAATACCATTTGGAGGCATTTAATGTTCGAGCAAAAACGGCTGATTTTCGACAAAAGAGATAACACCCCCCCATTACGTCATGCTTCAGAAATGTGGAAAATAGTCCGTTTTCAAATGTTTTATTTTTGAACGTCAGTTCACATTTGTAGGTGGATCATCAGTGTTAGAGCTAAAATTAGCATGTTTAAAGTGATTTTCATGCTTCCAGGGGCTCGGGAAGTTAATTAAATACCATTTGGAGGCATTTAATGTTAGAGCAAAAACGGCTGATTTTCGACAAAAGAGATAACACCCCCCCATTACGTCATGCTTCAGAAATGTGGAAAATGGTCCGTTTTCAAATGTTTTATTTTTGAACGTCAGTTCACATTTGTAGGTGGATCATCAGTGTTAGAGCTAAAATTAGCATGTTTAAAGTGATTTTCATGCTTCCAGGGGCCCAAAACACAAGATTTATGGAATGGTTAAAAGTGCATGAAAATGGCCAATTTACTCACTCTGAGTTCTCAAAAAGGGTTTCTTCACCCCGGGAAGTTAATTAAATACCATTTGGAGGCATTTAATGTTCGAGCAAAAACGGCTGATTTTCGACAAAAGAGATAACACCCCCCCATTACGTCATGGTTCAGAAATGTGGAAAATGGTCCGTTTTCAAATGTTTTATTTTTGAACGTCAGTTCACATTTGTAGGTGGATCATCAGTGTTAGAGCTAAAATTAGCATGTTTAAAGTGATTTTCATGCTTCCAGGGGCCCAAAACACAAGATTTATGGAATGGTTAAAAGTGCATGAAAATGGCCAATTTACTCACTCTGAGTTCTCAAAAAGGGTTTCTTCACCCCGGGAAGTTAATTAAATACCATTTGGAGGCATTTAATGTTCGAGCAAAAACGGCTGATTTTCGACAAAAGAGATAACACCCCCCCATTACGTCATGCTTCAGAAATGTGGAAAATGGTCCGTTTTCAAATGTTTTATTTTTGAACGTCAGTTCACATTTGTAGGTGGATCATCAGTGTTAGAGCTAAAATTAGCATGTTTAAAGTGATTTTCATGCTTCCAGGGGCTCGGGAAGTTAATTAAATACCATTTGGAGGCATTTAATGTTCGAGCAAAAACGGCTGATTTTCGACAAAAGAGATAACACCCCCCCATTACGTCATGCTTCAGAAATGTGGAAAATGGTCCGTTTTCAAATGTTTTATTTTTGAACGTCAGTTCACATTTGTAGGTGGATCATCAGTGTTAGAGCTAAAATTAGCATGTTTAAAGTGATTTTCATGCTTCCAGGGGCCCAAAACACAAGATTTATGGAATGGTTAAAAGTGCATGAAAATGGCCAATTTACTCACTCTGAGTTCTCAAAAAGGGTTTCTTCACCCCGGGAAGTTAATTAAATACCATTTGGAGGCATTTAATGTTCGAGCAAAAACGGCTGATTTTCGACAAAAGAGATAACACCCCCCCATTACGTCATGCTTCAGAAATGTGGAAAATGGTCCGTTTTCAAATGTTTTATTTTTGAACGTCAGTTCACATTTGTAGGTGGATCATCAGTGTTAGAGCTAAAATTAGCATGTTTAAAGTGATTTTCATGCTTCCAGGGGCCCAAAACACAAGATTTATGGAATGGTTAAAAGTGCATGAAAATGGCCAATTTACTCACTCTGAGTTCTCAAAAAGGGTTTCTTCACCCCGGGAAGTTAATTAAATACCATTTGGAGGCATTTAATGTTAGAGCAAAAACGGCTGATTTTCGACAAAAGAGATAACACCCCCCCATTACGTCATGCTTCAGAAATGTGGAAAATGGTCCGTTTTCAAATGTTTTATTTTTGAACGTCAGTTCACATTTGTAGGTGGATCATCAGTGTTAGAGCTAAAATTAGCATGTTTAAAGTGATTTTCATGCTTCCAGGGGCTCGGGAAGTTAATTAAATACCATTTGGAGGCATTTAATGTTCGAGCAAAAATGGCTGATTTTCGACAAAAGAGATAACACCCCCCCATTACGTCATGCCTCAGAAATGTGGAAAATGGTCCGTTTTCAAATGTTTTATTTTTGAACGTCAGTTCACATTTGTAGGTGGATCATCAGTGTTAGAGCTAAAATTAGCATGTTTAAAGTGATTTTCATGCTTCCAGGGGCCCAAAACACAAGATTTATGGAATGGTTAAAAGTGCATGAAAATGGCCAATTTACTCACTCTGAGTTCTCAAAAAGGGTTTCTTCACCCCGGGAAGTTAATTAAATACCATTTGGAGGCATTTAATGTTCGAGCAAAAACAGCTGATTTTCGACAAAAGAGATAACACCCCCCCATTACGTCATGCTTCAGAAATGTGGAAAATGGTCAGTTTTCAAATGTTTTATTTTTGAACGTCAGTTCACATTTGTAGGTGGATCATCAGTGTTAGAGCTAAAATTAGCATGTTTAAAGTGATTTTCATGCTTCCAGGGGCCCAAAACACAAGATTTATGGAATGGTTAAAAGTGCATGAAAATGGCCAATTTACTCACTCTGAGTTCTCAAAAAGGGTTTCTTCACCCCGGGAAGTTAATTAAATACCATTTGGAGGCATTTAATGTTCGAGCAAAAACGGCTGATTTTCGACAAAAGAGATAACACCCCCCCATTACGTCATGCTTCAGAAATGTGGAAAATGGTCCGTTTTCAAATGTTTTATTTTTGAACGTCAGTTCACATTTGTAGGTGGATCATCAGTGTTAGAGCTAAAATTAGCATGTTTAAAGTGATTTTCATGCTTCCAGGGGCCCAAAACACAAGATTTATGGAATGGTTAAAAGTGCATGAAAATGGCCAATTTACTCACTCTGAGTTCTCAAAAAGGGTTTCTTCACCCCGGGAAGTTAATTAAATACCATTTGGAGGCATTTAATGTTCGAGCAAAAACGGCTGATTTTCGACAAAAGAGATAACACCCCCCCATTACGTCATGCTTCAGAAATGTGGAAAATGGTCCGTTTTCAAATGTTTTATTTTTGAACGTCAGTTCACATTTGTAGGTGGATCATCAGTGTTAGAGCTAAAATTAGCATGTTTAAAGTGATTTTCATGCTTCCAGGGGCCCAAAACACAAGATTTATGGAATGGTTAAAAGTGCATGAAAATGGCCAATTTACTCACTCTGAGTTCTCAAAAAGGGTTTCTTCACCCCGGGAAGTTAATTAAATACCATTTGGAGGCATTTAATGTTCGAGCATAAACGGCTGATTTTCGACAAAAGAGATAACACCCCCCCATTACGTCATGCTTCAGAAATGTGGAAAATGGTCCGTTTTCAAATGTTTTATTTTTGAACGTCAGTTCACATTTGTAGGTGGATCATCAGTGTTAGAGCTAAAATTAGCATGTTTAAAGTGATTTTCATGCTTCCAGGGGCCCAAAACACAAGATTTATGGAATGGTTAAAAGTGCATGAAAATGGCCAATTTACTCACTCTGAGTTCTCAAAAAGGGTTTCTTCACCCCGGGAAGTTAATTAAATACCATTTGGAGGCATTTAATGTTCGAGCAAAAACGGCTGATTTTCGACAAAAGAGATAACACCCCCCCATTACGTCATGCTTCAGAAATGTGGAAAATGGTCCGTTTTCAAATGTTTTATTTTTGAACGTCAGTTCACATTTGTAGGTGGATCATCAGTGTTAGAGCTAAAATTAGCATGTTTAAAGTGATTTTCATGCTTCCAGGGGCTCGGGAAGTTAATTAAATACCATTTGGAGGCATTTAATGTTAGAGCAAAAACGGCTGATTTTCGACAAAAGAGATAACACCCCCCCATTACGTCATGCTTCAGAAATGTGGAAAATGGTCCGTTTTCAAATGTTTTATTTTTGAACGTCAGTTCACATTTGTAGGTGGATCATCAGTGTTAGAGCTAAAATTAGCATGTTTAAAGTGATTTTCATGCTTCCAGGGGCTCGGGAAGTTAATTAAATACCATTTGGAGGCATTTAATGTTCGAGCAAAAACGGCTGATTTTCGACAAAAGAGATAACACCCCCCCATTACGTCATGCTTCAGAAATGTGGAAAATGGTCCGTTTTCAAATGTTTTATTTTTGAACGTCAGTTCACATTTGTAGGTGGATCATCAGTGTTAGAGCTAAAATTAGCATGTTTAAAGTGATTTTCATGCTTCCAGGGGCCCAAAACACAAGATTTATGGAATGGTTAAAAGTGCATGAAAATGGTCAATTTACTCACTCTGAGTTCTCAAAAAGGGTTTCTTCACCCCGGGAAGTTAATTAAATACCATTTGGAGGCATTTAATGTTCGAGCAAAAACGGCTGATTTTCGACAAAAGAGATAACACCCCCCCATTACGTCATGCTTCAGAAATGTGGAAAATGGTCCGTTTTTAAATGTTTTATTTTTGAACGTCAGTTCACATTTGTAGGTGGATCATCAGTGTTAGAGCTAAAATTAGCATGTTTAAAGTGATTTTCATGCTTCCAGGGGCTCGGGAAGTTAATTAAATACCATTTGGAGGCATTTAATGTTCGAGCAAAAACGGCTGATTTTCGACAAAAGAGATAACACCCCCCCATTACGTCATGCTTCAGAAATGTGGAAAATGGTCCGTTTTCAAATGTTTTATTTTTGAACGTCAGTTCACATTTGTAGGTGGATCATCAGTGTTAGAGCTAAAATTAGCATGTTTAAAGTGATTTTCATGCTTCCAGGGGCCCAAAACACAAGATTTATGGAATGGTTAAAAGTGCATGAAAATGGCCAATTTACTCACTCTGAGTTCTCAAAAAGGGTTTCTTCACCCCGGGAAGTTAATTAAATACCATTTGGAGGCATTTAATGTTCGAGCAAAAACGGCTGACTTTCGACAAAAGAGATAACACCCCCCCATTACGTCATGCTTCAGAAATGTGGAAAATGGTCCGTTTTCAAATGTTTTATTTTTGAACGTCAGTTCACATTTGTAGGTGGATCATCAGTGTTAGAGCTAAAATTAGCATGTTTAAAGTGATTTTCATGCTTCCAGGGGCTCGGGAAGTTAATTAAATACCATTTGGAGGCATTTAATGTTCGAGCAAAAACGGCTGATTTTCGACAAAAGAGATAACACCCCCCCATTACGTCATGCTTCAGAAATGTGGAAAATGGTCCGTTTTCAAATGTTTTATTTTTGAACGTCAGTTCACATTTGTAGGTGGATCATCAGTGTTAGAGCTAAAATTAGCATGTTTAAAGTGATTTTCATGCTTCCAGGGGCCCAAAACACAAGATTTATGGAATGGTTAAAAGTGCATGAAAATGGCCAATTTACTCACTCTGAGTTCTCAAAAAGGGTTTCTTCACCCCGGGAAGTTAATTAAATACCATTTGGAGGCATTTAATGTTAGAGCAAAAACGGCTGATTTTCGACAAAAGAGCTAACACCCCCCCATTACGTCATGCTTCAGAAATGTGGAAAATGGTCCGTTTTCAAATGTTTTATTTTTGAACGTCAGTTCACATTTGTAGGTGGATCATCAGTGTTAGAGCTAAAATTAGCATGTTTAAAGTGATTTTCATGCTTCCAGGGGCTCGGGAAGTTAATTAAATACCATTTGGAGGCATTTAATGTTCGAGCAAAAACGGCTGATTTTCGACAAAAGAGCTAACACCCCCCCATTACGTCATGCTTCAGAAATGTGGAAAATGGTCCGTTTTCAAATGTTTTATTTTTGAACGTCAGTTCACATTTGTAGGTGGATCATCAGTGTTAGAGCTAAAATTAGCATGTTTAAAGTGATTTTCATGCTTCCAGGGGCCCAAAACACAAGATTTATGGAATGGTTAAAAGTGCATGAAAATGGCCAATTTACTCACTCTGAGTTCTCAAAAAGGGTTTCTTCACCCCGGGAAGTTAATTAAATACCATTTGGAGGCATTTAATGTTAGAGCAAAAACGGCTGATTTTCGACAAAAGAGATAACACCCCCCCCATTACGTCATGCTTCAGAAATGTGGAAAATGGTCCGTTTTCAAATGTTTTATTTTTGAACGTCAGTTCACATTTGTAGGTGGATCATCAGTGTTAGAGCTAAAATTAGCATGTTTAAAGTGATTTTCATGCTTCCAGGGGCTCGGGAAGTTAATTAAATACCATTTGGAGGCATTTAATGTTCGAGCAAAAATGGCTGATTTTCGACAAAAGAGATAACACCCCCCCATTACGTCATGCTTCAGAAATGTGGAAAATGGTCCGTTTTCAAATGTTTTATTTTTGAACGTCAGTTCACATTTGTAGGTGGATCATCAGTGTTAGAGCTAAAATTAGCATGTTTAAAGTGATTTTCATGCTTCCAGGGGCCCAAAACACAAGATTTATGGAATGGTTAAAAGTGCATGAAAATGGCCAATTTACTCACTCTGAGTTCTCAAAAAGGGTTTCTTCACCCCGGGAAGTTAATTAAATACCATTTGGAGGCATTTAATGTTCGAGCAAAAACGGCTGATTTTCGACAAAAGAGATAACACCCCCCCCATTACGTCATGCTTCAGAAATGTGGAAAATGGTCCGTTTTCAAATGTTTTATTTTTGAACGTCAGTTCACATTTGTAGGTGGATCATCAGTGTTAGAGCTAAAATTAGCATGTTTAAAGTGATTTTCATGCTTCCAGGGGCCCAAAACACAAGATTTATGGAATGGTTAAAAGTGCATGAAAATGGCCAATTTACTCACTCTGAGTTCTCAAAAAGGGTTTCTTCACCCCGGGAAGTTAATTAAATACCATTTGGAGGCATTTAATGTTCGAGCAAAAACGGCTGATTTTCGACAAAAGAGATAACACCCCCCCATTACGTCATGCTTCAGAAATGTGGAAAATGGTCCGTTTTCAAATGTTTTATTTTTGAACGTCAGTTCACATTTGTAGGTGGATCATCAGTGTTAGAGCTAAAATTAGCATGTTTAAAGTGATTTTCATGCTTCCAGGGGCCCAAAACACAAGATTTATGGAATGGTTAAAAGTGCATGAAAATGGCCAATTTACTCACTCTGAGTTCTCAAAAAGGGTTTCTTCACCCCGGGAAGTTAATTAAATACCATTTGGAGGCATTTAATGTTCGAGCAAAAACGGCTGATTTTCGACAAAAGAGATAACACCCCCCCATTACGTCATGCTTCAGAAATGTGGAAAATGGTCCGTTTTCAAATGTTTTATTTTTGAACGTCAGTTCACATTTGTAGGTGGATCATCAGTGTTAGAGCTAAAATTAGCATGTTTAAAGTGATTTTCATGCTTCCAGGGGCCCAAAACACAAGATTTATGGAATGGTTAAAAGTGCATGAAAATGGCCAATTTACTCACTCTGAGTTCTCAAAAAGGGTTTCTTCACCCCGGGAAGTTAATTAAATACCATTTGGAGGCATTTAATGTTCGAGCAAAAACGGCTGATTTTCGACAAAAGAGATAACACCCCCCCATTACGTCATGCTTCAGAAATGTGGAAAATGGTCCGTTTTCAAATGTTTTATTTTTGAACGTCAGTTCACATTTGTAGGTGGATCATCAGTGTTAGAGCTAAAATTAGCATGTTTAAAGTGATTTTCATGCTTCCAGGGGCTCGGGAAGTTAATTAAATACCATTTGGAGGCATTTAATGTTAGAGCAAAAACGGCTGATTTTCGACAAAAGAGATAACACCCCCCCATTACGTCATGCTTCAGAAATGTGGAAAATGGTCCGTTTTCAAATGTTTTATTTTTGAACGTCAGTTCACATTTGTAGGTGGATCATCAGTGTTAGAGCTAAAATTAGCATGTTTAAAGTGATTTTCATGCTTCCAGGGGCTCGGGAAGTTAATTAAATACCATTTGGAGGCATTTAATGTTCGAGCAAAAACGGCTGATTTTCGACAAAAGAGATAACACCCCCCCATTACGTCATGCTTCAGAAATGTGGAAAATGGTCCGTTTTCAAATGTTTTATTTTTGAACGTCAGTTCACATTTGTAGGTGGATCATCAGTGTTAGAGCTAAAATTAGCATGTTTAAAGTGATTTTCATGCTTCCAGGGGCCCAAAACACAAGATTTATGGAATGGTTAAAAGTGCATGAAAATGGCCAATTTACTCACTCTGAGTTCTCAAAAAGGGTTTCTTCACCCCAGGAAGTTAATTAAATACCATTTGGAGGCATTTAATGTTCGAGCAAAAACGGCTGATTTTCGACAAAAGAGATAACACCCCCCATTACGTCATGCTTCAGAAATGTGGAAAATGGTCCGTTTTCAAATGTTTTATTTTTGAACGTCAGTTCACATTTGTAGGTGGATCATCAGTGTTAGAGCTAAAATTAGCATGTTTAAAGTGATTTTCATGCTTCCAGGGGCTCGGGAAGTTAATTAAATACCATTTGGAGGCATTTAATGTTCGAGCAAAAACGGCTGATTTTCGACAAAAGAGATAACACCCCCCCATTACGTCATGCTTCAGAAATGTGGAAAATGGTCCGTTTTCAAATGTTTTATTTTTGAACGTCAGTTCACATTTGTAGGTGGATCATCAGTGTTAGAGCTAAAATTAGCATGTTTAAAGTGATTTTCATGCTTCCAGGGGCCCAAAACACAAGATTTATGGAATGGTTAAAAGTGCATGAAAATGGCCAATTTACTCACTCTGAGTTCTCAAAAAGGGTTTCTTCACCCCGGGAAGTTAATTAAATACCATTTGGAGGCATTTAATGTTAGAGCAAAAACGGCTGATTTTCGACAAAAGAGCTAACACCCCCCCATTACGTCATGCTTCAGAAATGTGGAAAATGGTCCGTTTTCAAATGTTTTATTTTTGAACGTCAGTTCACATTTGTAGGTGGATCATCAGTGTTAGAGCTAAAATTAGCATGTTTAAAGTGATTTTCATGCTTCCAGGGGCTCGGGAAGTTAATTAAATACCATTTGGAGGCATTTAATGTTCGAGCAAAAACGGCTGATTTTCGACAAAAGAGCTAACACCCCCCTATTACGTCATGCTTCAGAAATGTGGAAAATGGTCCGTTTTCAAATGTTTTATTTTTGAACGTCAGTTCACATTTGTAGGTGGATCATCAGTGTTAGAGCTAAAATTAGCATGTTTAAAGTGATTTTCATGCTTCCAGGGGCCCAAAACACAAGATTTATGGAATGGTTAAAAGTGCATGAAAATGGCCAATTTACTCACTCTGAGTTCTCAAAAAGGGTTTCTTCACCCCGGGAAGTTAATTAAATACCATTTGGAGGCATTTAATGTTCGAGCAAAAACGGCTGATTTTCGACAAAAGAGATAACACCCCCCCATTACGTCATGCTTCAGAAATGTGGAAAATGGTCCGTTTTCAAATGTTTTATTTTTGAACGTCAGTTCACATTTGTAGGTGGATCATCAGTGTTAGAGCTAAAATTAGCATGTTTAAAGTGATTTTCATGCTTCCAGGGGCTCGGGAAGTTAATTAAATACCATTTGGAGGCATTTAATGTTCGAGCAAAAACGGCTGATTTTCGACAAAAGAGATAACACCCCCCCATTACGTCATGCTTCAGAAATGTGGAAAATGGTCCGTTTTCAAATGTTTTATTTTTGAACGTCAGTTCACATTTGTAGGTGGATCATCAGTGTTAGAGCTAAAATTAGCATGTTTAAAGTGATTTTCATGCTTCCAGGGGCTCGGGAAGTTAATTAAATACCATTTGGAGGCATTTAATGTTCGAGCAAAAACGGCTGATTTTCGACAAAAGAGATAACACCCCCCCATTACGTCATGCTTCAGAAATGTGGAAAATGGTCCGTTTTCAAATGTTTTATTTTTGAACGTCAGTTCACATTTGTAGGTGGATCATCAGTGTTAGAGCTAAAATTAGCATGTTTAAAGTGATTTTCATGCTTCCAGGGGCTCGGGAAGTTAATTAAATACCATTTGGAGGCATTTAATGTTCGAGCAAAAACGGCTGATTTTCGACAAAAGAGATAACACCCCCCCATTACGTCATGCTTCAGAAATGTGGAAAATGGTCCGTTTTCAAATGTTTTATTTTTGAACGTCAGTTCACATTTGTAGGTGGATCATCAGTGTTAGAGCTAAAATTAGCATGTTTAAAGTGATTTTCATGCTTCCAGGGGCTCGGGAAGTTAATTAAATACCATTTGGAGGCATTTAATGTTCGAGCAAAAACGGCTGATTTTCGACAAAAGAGATAACACCCCCCCATTACGTCATGCTTCAGAAATGTGGAAAATGGTCGTTTTCAAATGTTTTATTTTTGAACGTCAGTTCACATTTGTAGGTGGATCATCAGTGTTAGAGCTAAAATTAGCATGTTTAAAGTGATTTTCATGCTTCCAGGGGCCCAAAACACAAGATTTATGGAATGGTTAAAAGTGCATGAAAATGGCCAATTTACTCACTCTGAGTTCTCAAAAAGGGTTTCTTCACCCCGGGAAGTTAATTAAATACCATTTGGAGGCATTTAATGTTCGAGCAAAAACGGCTGATTTTCGACAAAAGAGATAACACCCCCCATTACGTCATGCTTCAGAAATGTGGAAAATGGTCCGTTTTCAAATGTTTTATTTTTGAACGTCAGTTCACATTTGTAGGTGGATCATCAGTGTTAGAGCTAAAATTAGCATGTTTAAAGTGATTTTCATGCTTCCAGGGGCTCGGGAAGTTAATTAAATACCATTTGGAGGCATTTAATGTTCGAGCAAAAACGGCTGATTTTCGACAAAAGAGATAACACCCCCCCATTACGTCATGCTTCAGAAATGTGGAAAATGGTCCGTTTTCAAATGTTTTATTTTTGAACGTCAGTTCACATTTGTAGGTGGATCATCAGTGTTAGAGCTAAAATTAGCATGTTTAAAGTGATTTTCATGCTTCCAGGGGCCCAAAACACAAGATTTATGGAATGGTTAAAAGTGCATGAAAATGGCCAATTTACTCACTCTGAGTTCTCAAAAAGGGTTTCTTCACCCTGGGAAGTTAATTAAATACCATTTGGAGGCATTTAATGTTCGAGCAAAAACGGCTGATTTTCGACAAAAGAGATAACACCCCCCCATTACGTCATGCTTCAGAAATGTGGAAAATGGTCCGTTTTCAAATGTTTTATTTTTGAACGTCAGTTCACATTTGTAGGTGGATCATCAGTGTTAGAGCTAAAATTAGCATGTTTAAAGTGATTTTCATGCTTCCAGGGGCCCAAAACACAAGATTTATGGAATGGTTAAAAGTGCATGAAAATGGCCAATTTACTCACTCTGAGTTCTCAAAAAGGGTTTCTTCACCCCGGGAAGTTAATTAAATACCATTTGGAGGCATTTAATGTTCGAGCAAAAACGGCTGATTTTCGACAAAAGAGATAACACCCCCCCATTACGTCATGCTTCAGAAATGTGGAAAATGGTCCGTTTTCAAATGTTTTATTTTTGAACGTCAGTTCACATTTGTAGGTGGATCATCAGTGTTAGAGCTAAAATTAGCATGTTTAAAGTGATTTTCATGCTTCCAGGGGCTCGGGAAGTTAATTAAATACCATTTGGAGGCATTTAATGTTCGAGCAAAAACGGCTGATTTTTGACGAAAGAGCTAACACCCCCCCATTACGTCATGCTTCAGAAATGTGGAAAATGGTCCGTTTTCAAATGTTTTATTTTTGAACGTCAGTTCACATTTGTAGGTGGATCATCAGTGTTAGAGCTAAAATTAGCATGTTTAAAGTGATTTTCATGCTTCTTGAGGCCCAAAACACAAGATTTATGGAATGGTTAAAAGTGCATGAAAATGGCCAATTTACTCACTCTGAGTTCTCAAAAAGGGTTTCTTCACCCCGGGAAGTTAATTAAATACCATTTGGAGGCATTTAATGTTCGAGCAAAAACGGCTGATTTTCGACAAAAGAGATAACACCCCCCCATTACGTCATGCTTCAGAAATGTGGAAAATGGTCCGTTTTCAAATGTTTTATTTTTGAACGTCAGTTCACATTTGTAGGTGGATCATCAGTGTTAGAGCTAAAATTAGCATGTTTAAAGTGATTTTCATGCTTCCAGGGGCTCGGGAAGTTAATTAAATACCATTTGGAGGCATTTAATGTTCGAGCAAAAACGGCTGATTTTCGACAAAAGAGATAACACCCCCCCATTACGTCATGCTTCAGAAATGTGGAAAATGGTCCGTTTTCAAATGTTTTATTTTTGAACGTCAGTTCACATTTGTAGGTGGATCATCAGTGTTAGAGCTAAAATTAGCATGTTTAAAGTGATTTTCATGCTTCCAGGGGCTCGGGAAGTTAATTAAATACCATTTGGAGGCATTTAATGTTCGAGCAAAAACGGCTGATTTTCGACAAAAGAGATAACACCCCCCCATTACGTCATGCTTCAGAAATGTGGAAAATGGTCCGTTTTCAAATGTTTTATTTTTGAACGTCAGTTCACATTTGTAGGTGGATCATCAGTGTTAGAGCTAAAATTAGCATGTTTAAAGTGATTTTCATGCTTCCAGGGGCTCGGGAAGTTAATTAAATACCATTTGGAGGCATTTAATGTTCGAGCAAAAACGGCTGATTTTCGACAAAAGAGATAACACCCCCCCATTACGTCATGCTTCAGAAATGTGGAAAATGGTCCGTTTTCAAATGTTTTATTTTTGAACGTCAGTTCACATTTGTAGGTGGATCATCAGTGTTAGAGCTAAAATTAGCATGTTTAAAGTGATTTTCATGCTTCCAGGGGCCCAAAACACAAGATTTATGGAATGGTTAAAAGTGCATGAAAATGGCCAATTTACTCACTCTGAGTTCTCAAAAAGGGTTTCTTCACCCCGGGAAGTTAATTAAATACCATTTGGAGGCATTTAATGTTCAAGCAAAAACGGCTGATTTTCGACAAAAGAGATAACACCCCCCCATTACGTCATGCTTCAGAAATGTGGAAAATGGTCCGTTTTCAAATGTTTTATTTTTGAACGTCAGTTCACATTTGTAGGTGGATCATCAGTGTTAGAGCTAAAATTAGCATGTTTAAAGTGATTTTCATGCTTCCAGGGGCCCAAAACACAAGATTTATGGAATGGTTAAAAGTGCATGAAAATGGCCAATTTACTCACTCTGAGTTCTCAAAAAGGGTTTCTTCACCCCGGGAAGTTAATTAAATACCATTTGGAGGCATTTAATGTTCGAGCAAAAACGGCTGATTTTCGACAAAAGAGATAACACCCCCCCATTACGTCATGCTTCAGAAATGTGGAAAATGGTCCGTTTTCAAATGTTTTATTTTTGAACGTCAGTTCACATTTGTAGGTGGATCATCAGTGTTAGAGCTAAAATTAGCATGTTTAAAGTGATTTTCATGCTTCCAGGGGCTCGGGAAGTTAATTAAATACCATTTGGAGGCATTTAATGTTCGAGCAAAAACGGCTGATTTTCGACAAAAGAGCTAACACCCCCCCATTACGTCATGCTTCAGAAATGTGGAAAATGGTCCGTTTTCAAATGTTTTATTTTTGAACGTCAGTTCACATTTGTAGGTGGATCATCAGTGTTAGAGCTAAAATTAGCATGTTTAAAGTGATTTTCATGCTTCCAGGGGCCCAAAACACAAGATTTATGGAATGGTTAAAAGTGCATGAAAATGGCCAATTTACTCACTCTGAGTTCTCAAAAAGGGTTTCTTCACCCCGGGAAGTTAATTAAATACCATTTGGAGGCATTTAATGTTAGAGCAAAAACGGCTGATTTTCGACAAAAGAGATAACACCCCCCCCATTACGTCATGCTTCAGAAATGTGGAAAATGGTCCGTTTTCAAATGTTTTATTTTTGAACGTCAGTTCACATTTGTAGGTGGATCATCAGTGTTAGAGCTAAAATTAGCATGTTTAAAGTGATTTTCATGCTTCCAGGGGCTCGGGAAGTTAATTAAATACCATTTGGAGGCATTTAATGTTCGAGCAAAAATGGCTGATTTTCGACAAAAGAGATAACACCCCCCCATTACGTCATGCTTCAGAAATGTGGAAAATGGTCCGTTTTCAAATGTTTTATTTTTGAACGTCAGTTCACATTTGTAGGTGGATCATCAGTGTTAGAGCTAAAATTATCATGTTTAAAGTGATTTTCATGCTTCCAGGGGCCCAAAACACAAGATTTATGGAATGGTTAAAAGTGCATGAAAATGGCCAATTTACTCACTCTGAGTTCTCAAAAAGGGTTTCTTCACCCCGGGAAGTTAATTAAATACCATTTGGAGGCATTTAATGTTCGAGCAAAAACGGCTGATTTTCGACAAAAGAGATAACACCCCCCCATTACGTCATGCTTCAGAAATGTGGAAAATGGTCCGTTTTCAAATGTTTTATTTTTGAACGTCAGTTCACATTTGTAGGTGGATCATCAGTGTTAGAGCTAAAATTAGCATGTTTAAAGTGATTTTCATGCTTCCAGGGGCCCAAAACACAAGATTTATGGAATGGTTAAAAGTGCATGAAAATGGCCAATTTACTCACTCTGAGTTCTCAAAAAGGGTTTCTTCACCCCGGGAAGTTAATTAAATACCATTTGGAGGCATTTAATGTTCGAGCAAAAACGGCTGATTTTCGACAAAAGAGATAACACCCCCCCATTACGTCATGCTTCAGAAATGTGGAAAATGGTCCGTTTTCAAATGTTTTATTTTTGAACGTCAGTTCACATTTGTAGGTGGATCATCAGTGTTAGAGCTAAAATTAGCATGTTTAAAGTGATTTTCATGCTTCCAGGGGCCCAAAACACAAGATTTATGGAATGGTTAAAAGTGCATGAAAATGGCCAATTTACTCACTCTGAGTTCTCAAAAAGGGTTTCTTCACCCCGGGAAGTTAATTAAATACCATTTGGAGGCATTTAATGTTCGAGCAAAAACGGCTGATTTTCGACAAAAGAGATAACACCCCCCCATTACGTCATGCTTCAGAAATGTGGAAAATGGTCCGTTTTCAAATGTTTTATTTTTGAACGTCAGTTCACATTTGTAGGTGGATCATCAGTGTTAGAGCTAAAATTAGCATGTTTAAAGTGATTTTCATGCTTCCAGGGGCCCAAAACACAAGATTTATGGAATGGTTAAAAGTGCATGAAAATGGCCAATTTACTCACTCTGAGTTCTCAAAAAGGGTTTCTTCACCCCGGGAAGTTAATTAAATACCATTTGGAGGCATTTAATGTTCGAGCAAAAACGGCTGATTTTCGACAAAAGAGATAACACCCCCCCATTACGTCATGCTTCAGAAATGTGGAAAATGGTCCGTTTTCAAATGTTTTATTTTTGAACGTCAGTTCACATTTGTAGGTGGATCATCAGTGTTAGAGCTAAAATTAGCATGTTTAAAGTGATTTTCATGCTTCCAGGGGCCCAAAACACAAGATTTATGGAATGGTTAAAAGTGCATGAAAATGGCCAATTTACTCACTCTGAGTTCTCAAAAAGGGTTTCTTCACCCCGGGAAGTTAATTAAATACCATTTGGAGGCATTTAATGTTCGAGCAAAAACGGCTGATTTTCGACAAAAGAGATAACACCCCCCCATTACGTCATGCTTCAGAAATGTGGAAAATGGTCCGTTTTCAAATGTTTTATTTTTGAACGTCAGTTCACATTTGTAGGTGGATCATCAGTGTTAGAGCTAAAATTAGCATGTTTAAAGTGATTTTCATGCTTCCAGGGGCTCGGGAAGTTAATTAAATACCATTTGGAGGCATTTAATGTTAGAGCAAAAACGGCTGATTTTCGACAAAAGAGATAACACCCCCCCATTACGTCATGCTTCAGAAATGTGGAAAATGGTCCGTTTTCAAATGTTTTATTTTTGAACGTCAGTTCACATTTGTAGGTGGATCATCAGTGTTAGAGCTAAAATTAGCATGTTTAAAGTGATTTTCATGCTTCCAGGGGCTCGGGAAGTTAATTAAATACCATTTGGAGGCATTTAATGTTCGAGCAAAAACGGCTGATTTTCGACAAAAGAGATAACACCCCCCCATTACGTCATGCTTCAGAAATGTGGAAAATGGTCCGTTTTCAAATGTTTTATTTTTGAACGTCAGTTCACATTTGTAGGTGGATCATCAGTGTTAGAGCTAAAATTAGCATGTTTAAAGTGATTTTCATGCTTCCAGGGGCCCAAAACACAAGATTTATGGAATGGTTAAAAGTGCATGAAAATGGCCAATTTACTCACTCTGAGTTCTCAAAAAGGGTTTCTTCACCCCAGGAAGTTAATTAAATACCATTTGGAGGCATTTAATGTTCGAGCAAAAACGGCTGATTTTCGACAAAAGAGATAACACCCCCCCATTACGTCATGCTTCAGAAATGTGGAAAATGGTCCGTTTTCAAATGTTTTATTTTTGAACGTCAGTTCACATTTGTAGGTGGATCATCAGTGTTAGAGCTAAAATTAGCATGTTTAAAGTGATTTTCATGCTTCCAGGGGCTCGGGAAGTTAATTAAATACCATTTGGAGGCATTTAATGTTCGAGCAAAAACGGCTGATTTTCGACAAAAGAGATAACACCCCCCCATTACGTCATGCTTCAGAAATGTGGAAAATGGTCCGTTTTCAAATGTTTTATTTTTGAACGTCAGTTCACATTTGTAGGTGGATCATCAGTGTTAGAGCTAAAATTAGCATGTTTAAAGTGATTTTCATGCTTCCAGGGGCCCAAAACACAAGATTTATGGAATGGTTAAAAGTGCATGAAAATGGCCAATTTACTCACTCTGAGTTCTCAAAAAGGGTTTCTTCACCCCGGGAAGTTAATTAAATACCATTTGGAGGCATTTAATGTTAGAGCAAAAACGGCTGATTTTCGACAAAAGAGCTAACACCCCCCCATTACGTCATGCTTCAGAAATGTGGAAAATGGTCCGTTTTCAAATGTTTTATTTTTGAACGTCAGTTCACATTTGTAGGTGGATCATCAGTGTTAGAGCTAAAATTAGCATGTTTAAAGTGATTTTCATGCTTCCAGGGGCTCGGGAAGTTAATTAAATACCATTTGGAGGCATTTAATGTTCGAGCAAAAACGGCTGATTTTCGACAAAAGAGCTAACACCCCCCTATTACGTCATGCTTCAGAAATGTGGAAAATGGTCCGTTTTCAAATGTTTTATTTTTGAACGTCAGTTCACATTTGTAGGTGGATCATCAGTGTTAGAGCTAAAATTAGCATGTTTAAAGTGATTTTCATGCTTCCAGGGGCCCAAAACACAAGATTTATGGAATGGTTAAAAGTGCATGAAAATGGCCAATTTACTCACTCTGAGTTCTCAAAAAGGGTTTCTTCACCCCGGGAAGTTAATTAAATACCATTTGGAGGCATTTAATGTTCGAGCAAAAACGGCTGATTTTCGACAAAAGAGATAACACCCCCCCATTACGTCATGCTTCAGAAATGTGGAAAATGGTCCGTTTTCAAATGTTTTATTTTTGAACGTCAGTTCACATTTGTAGGTGGATCATCAGTGTTAGAGCTAAAATTAGCATGTTTAAAGTGATTTTCATGCTTCCAGGGGCTCGGGAAGTTAATTAAATACCATTTGGAGGCATTTAATGTTCGAGCAAAAACGGCTGATTTTCGACAAAAGAGATAACACCCCCCCATTACGTCATGCTTCAGAAATGTGGAAAATGGTCCGTTTTCAAATGTTTTATTTTTGAACGTCAGTTCACATTTGTAGGTGGATCATCAGTGTTAGAGCTAAAATTAGCATGTTTAAAGTGATTTTCATGCTTCCAGGGGCTCGGGAAGTTAATTAAATACCATTTGGAGGCATTTAATGTTCGAGCAAAAACGGCTGATTTTCGACAAAAGAGATAACACCCCCCCATTACGTCATGCTTCAGAAATGTGGAAAATGGTCCGTTTTCAAATGTTTTATTTTTGAACGTCAGTTCACATTTGTAGGTGGATCATCAGTGTTAGAGCTAAAAATTAGCATGTTTAAAGTGATTTTCATGCTTCCAGGGGCTCGGGAAGTTAATTAAATACCATTTGGAGGCATTTAATGTTCGAGCAAAAACGGCTGATTTTCGACAAAAGAGATAACACCCCCCCATTACGTCATGCTTCAGAAATGTGGAAAATGGTCCGTTTTCAAATGTTTATTTTTTAAACGTCAGTTCACATTTGTAGGTGGATCATCAGTGTTAGAGCTAAAATTAGCATGTTTAAAGTGATTTTCATGCTTCCAGGGGCTCGGGAAGTTAATTAAATACCATTTGGAGGCATTTAATGTTCGAGCAAAAACGGCTGATTTTCGACAAAAGAGATAACACCCCCCCATTACGTCATGCTTCAGAAATGTGGAAAATGGTCGTTTTCAAATGTTTTATTTTTGAACGTCAGTTCACATTTGTAGGTGGATCATCAGTGTTAGAGCTAAAATTAGCATGTTTAAAGTGATTTTCATGCTTCCAGGGGCCCAAAACACAAGATTTATGGAATGGTTAAAAGTGCATGAAAATGGCCAATTTACTCACTCTGAGTTCTCAAAAGGGGTTTCTTCAACCCCGGGAAGTTAATTAAATACCATTTGGAGGCATTTAATGTTCGAGCAAAAACGGCTGATTTTCGACAAAAGAGATAACACCCCCCATTACGTCATGCTTCAGAAATGTGGAAAATGGTCCCGTTTTCAAATGTTTTATTTTTGAACGTCAGTTCACATTTGTAGGTGGATCATCAGTGTTAGAGCTAAAATTAGCATGTTTAAAGTGATTTTCATGCTTCCAGGGGCTCGGGAAGTTAATTAAATACCATTTGGAGGCATTTAATGTTCGAGCAAAAACGGGCTGATTTTTCGACAAAAGAGATAACACCCCCCCATTACGTCATGCTTCAGAAATGTGGAAAATGGTCCGTTTTCAAATGTTTTTATTTTTGAACGTCAGTTCACATTTGTAGGTGGATCATCAGTGTTAGAGCTAAAATTAGCATGTTTAAAGTGATTTTCATGCTTCCAGGGGCCCAAAACACAAGATTTATGGAATGGTTAAAAGTGCATGAAAATGGCCAATTTACTCACTCTGAGTTCTCAAAAAGGGTTTCTTCACCCTGGGAAGTTAATTAAAATACCATTTGGAGGCATTTAATGTTCGAGCAAAAAACGGCTGATTTTCGACAAAAGAGATAACACCCCCCCATTACGTCATGCTTCAGAAATGTGGAAAATGGTCCGTTTTCAAATGTTTTATTTTTGAACGTCAGTTCACATTTGTAGGTGGATCATCAGTGTTAGAGCTAAAATTAGCATGTTTAAAGTGATTTTCATGCTTCCAGGGGCCCAAAACACAAGATTTATGGAATGGTTAAAAGTGCATGAAAATGGCCAATTTACTCACTCTGAGTTCTCAAAAAGGGTTTCTTCACCCGGGAAGTTAATTAAATACCATTTGGAGGCATTTAATGTCGAGCATAAACGGCTGATTTTCGACAAAAGAGATAACACCCCCCCATTACGTCATGCTTCAGAAATGTGGAAAATGGTCCGTTTTCAAATGTTTTATTTTTGAACGTCAGTTCACATTTGTAGGGTGGATCATCAGTGTTAGAGCTAAAATTAGCATGTTTAAAGTGATTTTCATGCTTCCAGGGTCTCGGGAAGTTAATTAAATTACCATTTGGAGGCTATTTAATGTGTCGGCTGATTTTTGACGAAAGAGCTAACACCCCCCCATTACGTCATGCTTCAGAAATGTGGAAAATGGTCCGTTTTCAAATGTTTTATTTTTGAACGTCAGTTCACATTTGTAGGTGGATCATCAGTGTTAGAGCTAAAATTAGCATGTTTAAAGTGATTTTCATGCTTCTTGAGGCCCAAAACACAAGATTTATGGAATGGTTAAAAGTGCATGAAAATGGCCAATTTACTCACTCTGAGTTCTCAAAAAGGGTTTCTTCACCCCGGGAAGTTAATTAAATACCATTTGGAGGCATTTAATGTTCGAGCAAAAACGGCTGATTTTCGACAAAAGAGATAACACCCCCCCATTACGTCATGCTTCAGAAATGTGGAAAATGGTCCGTTTTCAAATGTTTTATTTTTGAACGTCAGTTCACATTTGTAGGTGGATCATCAGTGTTAGAGCTAAAATTAGCATGTTTAAAGTGATTTTCATGCTTCCAGGGGCTCGGGAAGTTAATTAAATACCATTTGGAGGCATTTAATGTTCGAGCAAAAACGGCTGATTTTCGACAAAAGAGATAACACCCCCCCATTACGTCATGCTTCAGAAATGTGGAAAATGGTCCGTTTTCAAATGTTTTATTTTTGAACGTCAGTTCACATTTGTAGGTGGATCATCAGTGTTAGAGCTAAAATTAGCATGTTTAAAGTGATTTTCATGCTTCCAGGGGCTCGGGAAGTTAATTAAATACCATTTGGAGGCATTTAATGTTCGAGCAAAAACGGCTGATTTTCGACAAAAGAGATAACACCCCCCCATTACGTCATGCTTCAGAAATGTGGAAAATGGTCCGTTTTCAAATGTTTTATTTTTGAACGTCAGTTCACATTTGTAGGTGGATCATCAGTGTTAGAGCTAAAATTAGCATGTTTAAAGTGATTTTCATGCTTCCAGGGGCTCGGGAAGTTAATTAAATACCATTTGGAGGCATTTAATGTTCGAGCAAAAACGGCTGATTTTCGACAAAAGAGATAACACCCCCCCATTACGTCATGCTTCAGAAATGTGGAAAATGGTCCGTTTTCAAATGTTTTATTTTTGAACGTCAGTTCACATTTGTAGGTGGATCATCAGTGTTAGAGCTAAAATTAGCATGTTTAAAGTGATTTTCATGCTTCCAGGGGCCCAAAACACAAGATTTATGGAATGGTTAAAAGTGCATGAAAATGGCCAATTTACTCACTCTGAGTTCTCAAAAAGGGTTTCTTCACCCCGGGAAGTTAATTAAATACCATTTGGAGGCATTTAATGTTCGAGCAAAAACGGCTGATTTTCGACAAAAGAGATAACACCCCCCCATTACGTCATGCTTCAGAAATGTGGAAAATGGTCCGTTTTCAAATGTTTTATTTTTGAACGTCAGTTCACATTTGTAGGTGGATCATCAGTGTTAGAGCTAAAATTAGCATGTTTAAAGTGATTTTCATGCTTCCAGGGGCCCAAAACACAAGATTTATGGAATGGTTAAAAGTGCATGAAAATGGCCAATTTACTCACTCTGAGTTCTCAAAAAGGGTTTCTTCACCCCGGGAAGTTAATTAAATACCATTTGGAGGCATTTAATGTTCGAGCAAAAACGGCTGATTTTCGACAAAAGAGATAACACCCCCCCATTACGTCATGCTTCAGAAATGTGGAAAATGGTCCGTTTTCAAATGTTTTATTTTTGAACGTCAGTTCACATTTGTAGGTGGATCATCAGTGTTAGAGCTAAAATTAGCATGTTTAAAGTGATTTTCATGCTTCCAGGGGCCCAAAACACAAGATTTATGGAATGGTTAAAAGTGCATGAAAATGGCCAATTTACTCACTCTGAGTTCTCAAAAAGGGTTTCTTCACCCCGGGAAGTTAATTAAATACCATTTGGAGGCATTTAATGTTCGAGCAAAAACGGCTGATTTTCGACAAAAGAGATAACACCCCCCCATTACGTCATGCTTCAGAAATGTGGAAAATGGTCCGTTTTCAAATGTTTTATTTTTGAACGTCAGTTCACATTTGTAGGTGGATCATCAGTGTTAGAGCTAAAATTAGCATGTTTAAAGTGATTTTCATGCTTCCAGGGGCTCGGGAAGTTAATTAAATACCATTTGGAGGCATTTAATGTTCGAGCAAAAACGGCTGATTTTCGACAAAAGAGATAACACCCCCCCATTACGTCATGCTTCAGAAATGTGGAAAATGGTCCGTTTTCAAATGTTTTATTTTTGAACGTCAGTTCACATTTGTAGGTGGATCATCAGTGTTAGAGCTAAAATTAGCATGTTTAAAGTGATTTTCATGCTTCCAGGGGCTCGGGAAGTTAATTAAATACCATTTGGAGGCATTTAATGTTCGAGCAAAAACGGCTGATTTTCGACAAAAGAGATAACACCCCCCCATTACGTCATGCTTCAGAAATGTGGAAAATGGTCCGTTTTCAAATGTTTTATTTTTGAACGTCAGTTCACATTTGTAGGTGGATCATCAGTGTTAGAGCTAAAATTAGCATGTTTAAAGTGATTTTCATGCTTCCAGGGGCTCGGGAAGTTAATTAAATACCATTTGGAGGCATTTAATGTTCGAGCAAAAACGGCTGATTTTCGACAAAAGAGATAACACCCCCCCATTACGTCATGCTTCAGAAATGTGGAAAATGGTCCGTTTTCAAATGTTTTATTTTTGAACGTCAGTTCACATTTGTAGGTGGATCATCAGTGTTAGAGCTAAAATTAGCATGTTTAAAGTGATTTTCATGCTTCCAGGGGCTCGGGAAGTTAATTAAATACCATTTGGAGGCATTTAATGTTCGAGCAAAAACGGCTGATTTTCGACAAAAGAGATAACACCCCCCATTACGTCATGCTTCAGAAATGTGGAAAATGGTCCGTTTTCAAATGTTTTATTTTTGAACGTCAGTTCACATTTGTAGGTGGATCATCAGTGTTAGAGCTAAAATTAGCATGTTTAAAGTGATTTTCATGCTTCCAGGGGCTCGGGAAGTTAATTAAATACCATTTGGAGGCATTTAATGTTCGAGCAAAAACGGCTGATTTTCGACAAAAGAGATAACACCCCCCCATTACGTCATGCTTCAGAAATGTGGAAAATGGTCGTTTTCAAATGTTTTATTTTTGAACGTCAGTTCACATTTGTAGGTGGATCATCAGTGTTAGAGCTAAAATTAGCATGTTTAAAGTGATTTTCATGCTTCCAGGGGCCCAAAACACAAGATTTATGGAATGGTTAAAAGTGCATGAAAATGGCCAATTTACTCACTCTGAGTTCTCAAAAAGGGTTTCTTCACCCCGGGAAGTTAATTAAATACCATTTGGAGGCATTTAATGTTCGAGCAAAAACGGCTGATTTTCGACAAAAGAGATAACACCCCCCATTACGTCATGCTTCAGAAATGTGGAAAATGGTCCGTTTTCAAATGTTTTATTTTTGAACGTCAGTTCACATTTGTAGGTGGATCATCAGTGTTAGAGCTAAAATTAGCATGTTTAAAGTGATTTTCATGCTTCCAGGGGCTCGGGAAGTTAATTAAATACCATTTGGAGGCATTTAATGTTCGAGCAAAAACGGCTGATTTTCGACAAAAGAGATAACACCCCCCCATTACGTCATGCTTCAGAAATGTGGAAAATGGTCCGTTTTCAAATGTTTTATTTTTGAACGTCAGTTCACATTTGTAGGTGGATCATCAGTGTTAGAGCTAAAATTAGCATGTTTAAAGTGATTTTCATGCTTCCAGGGGCCCAAAACACAAGATTTATGGAATGGTTAAAAGTGCATGAAAATGGCCAATTTACTCACTCTGAGTTCTCAAAAAGGGTTTCTTCACCCCGGGAAGTTAATTAAATACCATTTGGAGGCATTTAATGTTCGAGCAAAAACGGCTGATTTTCGACAAAAGAGATAACACCCCCCCATTACGTCATGCTTCAGAAATGTGGAAAATGGTCAGTTTTCAAATGTTTTATTTTTGAACGTCAGTTCACATTTGTAGGTGGATCATCAGTGTTAGAGCTAAAATTAGCATGTTTAAAGTGATTTTCATGCTTCCAGGGGCCCAAAACACAAGATTTATGGAATGGTTAAAAGTGCATGAAAATGGCCAATTTACTCACTCTGAGTTCTCAAAAAGGGTTTCTTCACCCCGGGAAGTTAATTAAATACCATTTGGAGGCATTTAATGTTCGAGCAAAAACGGCTGATTTTCGACAAAAGAGATAACACCCCCCCATTACGTCATGCTTCAGAAATGTGGAAAATGGTCCGTTTTCAAATGTTTTATTTTTGAACGTCAGTTCACATTTGTAGGTGGATCATCAGTGTTAGAGCTAAAATTAGCATGTTTAAAGTGATTTTCATGCTTCCAGGGGCTCGGGAAGTTAATTAAATACCATTTGGAGGCATTTAATGTTCGAGCAAAAACGGCTGATTTTCGACGAAAGAGATAACACCCCCCCATTACGTCATGCTTCAGAAATGTGGAAAATGGTCCGTTTTCAAATGTTTTATTTTTGAACGTCAGTTCACATTTGTAGGTGGATCATCAGTGTTAGAGCTAAAATTAGCATGTTTAAAGTGATTTTCATGCTTCTTGAGGCCCAAAACACAAGATTTATGGAATGGTTAAAAGTGCATGAAAATGGCCAATTTACTCACTCTGAGTTCTCAAAAAGGGTTTCTTCACCCCGGGAAGTTAATTAAATACCATTTGGAGGCATTTAATGTTCGAGCAAAAACGGCTGATTTTCGACAAAAGAGATAACACCCCCCCATTACGTCATGCTTCAGAAATGTGGAACATGGTCCGTTTTCAAATGTTTTATTTTTGAACGTCAGTTCACATTTGTAGGTGGATCATCAGTGTTAGAGCTAAAATTAGCATGTTTAAAGTGATTTTCATGCTTCCAGGGGCTCGGGAAGTTAATTAAATACCATTTGGAGGCATTTAATGTTCGAGCAAAAACGGCTGATTTTCGACAAAAGAGATAACACCCCCCCATTACGTCATGCTTCAGAAATGTGGAAAATGGTCCGTTTTCAAATGTTTTATTTTTGAACGTCAGTTCACATTTGTAGGTGGATCATCAGTGTTAGAGCTAAAATTAGCATGTTTAAAGTGATTTTCATGCTTCCAGGGGCTCGGGAAGTTAATTAAATACCATTTGGAGGCATTTAATGTTCGAGCAAAAACGGCTGATTTTCGACAAAAGAGATAACACCCCCCCATTACGTCATGCTTCAGAAATGTGGAAAATGGTCCGTTTTCAAATGTTTTATTTTTGAACGTCAGTTCACATTTGTAGGTGGATCATCAGTGTTAGAGCTAAAATTAGCATGTTTAAAGTGATTTTCATGCTTCCAGGGGCTCGGGAAGTTAATTAAATACCATTTGGAGGCATTTAATGTTCGAGCAAAAACGGCTGATTTTCGACAAAAGAGATAACACCCCCCCATTACGTCATGCTTCAGAAATGTGGAAAATGGTCCGTTTTCAAATGTTTTATTTTTGAACGTCAGTTCACATTTGTAGGTGGATCATCAGTGTTAGAGCTAAAATTAGCATGTTTAAAGTGATTTTCATGCTTCCAGGGGCCCAAAACACAAGATTTATGGAATGGTTAAAAGTGCATGAAAATGGCCAATTTACTCACTCTGAGTTCTCAAAAAGGGTTTCTTCACCCCGGGAAGTTAATTAAATACCATTTGGAGGCATTTAATGTTCGAGCAAAAACGGCTGATTTTCGACAAAAGAGATAACACCCCCCCATTACGTCATGCTTCAGAAATGTGGAAAATGGTCCGTTTTCAAATGTTTTATTTTTGAACGTCAGTTCACATTTGTAGGTGGATCATCAGTGTTAGAGCTAAAATTAGCATGTTTAAAGTGATTTTCATGCTTCCAGGGGCCCAAAACACAAGATTTATGGAATGGTTAAAAGTGCATGAAAATGGCCAATTTACTCACTCTGAGTTCTCAAAAAGGGTTTCTTCACCCCGGGAAGTTAATTAAATACCATTTGGAGGCATTTAATGTTCGAGCAAAAACGGCTGATTTTCGACAAAAGAGATAACACCCCCCCATTACGTCATGCTTCAGAAATGTGGAAAATGGTCCGTTTTCAAATGTTTTATTTTTGAACGTCAGTTCACATTTGTAGGTGGATCATCAGTGTTAGAGCTAAAATTAGCATGTTTAAAGTGATTTTCATGCTTCCAGGGGCCCAAAACACAAGATTTATGGAATGGTTAAAAGTGCATGAAAATGGCCAATTTACACACTCTGAGTTCTCAAAAAGGGTTTCTTCACCCCGGGAAGTTAATTAAATACCATTTGGAGGCATTTAATGTTCGAGCAAAAACGGCTGATTTTCGACAAAAGAGATAACACCCCCCCATTACGTCATGCTTCAGAAATGTGGAAAATGGTCCGTTTTCAAATGTTTTATTTTTGAACGTCAGTTCACATTTGTAGGTGGATCATCAGTGTTAGAGCTAAAATTAGCATGTTTAAAGTGATTTTCATGCTTCCAGGGGCTCGGGAAGTGAAATAAATACCATTTGGAGGCATTTAATGTTCGAGCAAAAACGGCAGATTTTCGACAAAAGAGATAACACCCCCCCATTACGTCATGCTTCAGAAATGTGGAAAATGGTCCGTTTTCAAATGTTTTATTTTTGAACGTCAGTTCACATTTGTACGTGGATCATCAGTGTTAGAGCTAAAATTAGCATGTTTAAAGTGATTTTCATGCTTCCAGGGGCTCGGGAAGTTAATTAAATACCATTTGGAGGCATTTAATGTTCGAGCAAAAACGGCTGATTTTCGACAAAAGAGATAACACCCCCCCATTACGTCATGCTTCAGAAATGTGGAAAATGGTCCGTTTTCAAATGTTTTATTTTTGAACGTCAGTTCACATTTGTAGGTGGATCATCAGTGTTAGAGCTAAAATTAGCATGTTTAAAGTGATTTTCATGCTTCCAGGGGCTCGGGAAGTTAATTAAATACCATTTGGAGGCATTTAATGTTCGAGCAAAACGGCTGATTTTCGACAAAAGAGATAACACCCCCCATTACGTCATGCTTCAGAAATGTGGAAAATGGTCCGTTTTCAAATGTTTTATTTTTGAACGTCAGTTCACATTTGTAGGTGGATCATCAGTGTTAGAGCTAAAATTAGCATGTTTAAAGTGATTTTCATGCTTCCAGGGGCTCGGGAAGTTAATTAAATACCATTTGGAGGCATTTAATGTTCGAGCAAAAACGGCTGATTTTCGACAAAAGAGATAACACCCCCCCATTACGTCATGCTTCAGAAATGTGGAAAATGGTCCGTTTTCAAATGTTTTATTTTTGAACGTCAGTTCACATTTGTAGGTGGATCATCAGTGTTAGAGCTAAAATTAGCATGTTTAAAGTGATTTTCATGCTTCCAGGGGCCCAAAACACAAGATTTATGGAATGGTTAAAAGTGCATGAAAATGGCCAATTTACTCACTCTGAGTTCTCAAAAAGGGTTTCTTCACCCCGGGAAGTTAATTAAATACCATTTGGAGGCATTTAATGTTCGAGCAAAAACGGCTGATTTTCGACAAAAGAGATAACACCCCCCCATTACGTCATGCTTCAGAAATGTGGAAAATGGTCCGTTTTCAAATGTTTTATTTTTGAACGTCAGTTCACATTTGTAGGTGGATCATCAGTGTTAGAGCTAAAATTA
Organism: Lissotriton vulgaris; assembly: GCF_964263255.1. Classification (NCBI taxonomy): domain Eukaryota; kingdom Metazoa; phylum Chordata; class Amphibia; order Caudata; family Salamandridae; genus Lissotriton; species Lissotriton vulgaris. The sequence continues at coordinate 2,929 of NW_028249899.1, read as the reverse complement.
GCATGTTTAAAGTGATTTTCATGCTTCCAGGGGCCCAAAACACAAGATTTATGGAATGGTTAAAAGTGCATGAAAATGGCCAATTTACTCACTCTGAGTTCTCAAAAAGGGTTTCTTCACCCCGGGAAGTTAATTAAATACCATTTGGAGGCATTTAATGTTCGAGCAAAAACGGCTGATTTTCGACAAAAGAGATAACACCCCCCCATTACGTCATGCTTCAGAAATGTGGAAAATGGTCCGTTTTCAATGTTTTATTTTTGAACGTCAGTTCACATTTGTAGGTGGATCATCAGTGTTAGAGCTAAAATTAGCATGTTTAAAGTGATTTTCATGCTTCCAGGGGCTCGGGAAGTTAATTAAATACCATTTGGAGGCATTTAATGTTCGAGCAAAAACGGCTGATTTTCGACAAAAGAGATAACACCCCCCCATTACGTCATGCTTCAGAAATGTGGAAAATGGTCCGTTTTCAAATGTTTTATTTTTGAACGTCAGTTCACATTTGTAGGTGGATCATCAGTGTTAGAGCTAAAATTAGCATGTTTAAAGTGATTTTCATGCTTCCAGGGGCTCGGGAAGTTAATTAAATACCATTTGGAGGCATTTAATGTTCGAGCAAAAACGGCTGATTTTCGACAAAAGAGATAACACCCCCCATTACGTCATGCTTCAGAAATGTGGAAAATGGTCCGTTTTCAAATGTTTTATTTTTGAACGTCAGTTCACATTTGTAGGTGGATCATCAGTGTTAGAGCTAAAATTAGCATGTTTAAAGTGATTTTCATGCTTCCAGGGGCTCGGGAAGTTAATTAAATACCATTTGGAGGCATTTAATGTTCGAGCAAAAACGGCTGATTTTCGACAAAAGAGATAACACCCCCCCCATTACGTCATGCTTCAGAAATGTGGAAAATGGTCCGTTTTCAAATGTTTTATTTTTGAACGTCAGTTCACATTTGTAGGTGGATCATCAGTGTTAGAGCTAAAATTAGCATGTTTAAAGTGATTTTCATGCTTCCAGGGGCTCGGGAAGTTAATTAAATACCATTTGGAGGCATTTAATGTTCGAGCAAAAACGGCTGATTTTCGACAAAAGAGATAACACCCCCCCATTACGTCATGCTTCAGAAATGTGGAAAATGGTCCGTTTTCAAATGTTTTATTTTTGAACGTCAGTTCACATTTGTAGGTGGATCATCAGTGTTAGAGCTAAAATTAGCATGTTTAAAGTGATTTTCATGCTTCCAGGGGCTCGGGAAGTTAATTAAATACCATTTGGAGGCATTTAATGTTCGAGCAAAAACGGCTGATTTTCGACAAAAGAGATAACACCCCCCCATTACGTCATGCTTCAGAAATGTGGAAAATGGTCCGTTTTCAAATGTTTTATTTTTGAACGTCAGTTCACATTTGTAGGTGGATCATCAGTGTTAGAGCTAAAATTAGCATGTTTAAAGTGATTTTCATGCTTCCAGGGGCCCAAAACACAAGATTTATGGAATGGTTAAAAGTGCATGAAAATGGCCAATTTACTCACTCTGAGTTCTCAAAAAGGGTTTCTTCACCCCGGGAAGTTAATTAAATACCATTTGGAGGCATTTAATGTTCGAGCAAAAACGGCTGATTTTCGACAAAAGAGATAACACCCCCCATTACGTCATGCTTCAGAAATGTGGAAAATGGTCCGTTTTCAAATGTTTAATTTTTGAACGTCAGTTCACATTTGTAGGTGGATCATCAGTGTTAGAGCTAAAATTAGCATGTTTAAAGTGATTTTCATGCTTCCAGGGGCTCGGGAAGTTAATTAAATACCATTTGGAGGCATTTAATGTTCGAGCAAAAACGGCTGATTTTCGACAAAAGAGATAACACCCCCCCATTACGTCATGCTTCAGAAATGTGGAAAATGGTCCGTTTTCAAATGTTTTATTTTTGAACGTCAGTTCACATTTGTAGGTGGATCATCAGTGTTAGAGCTAAAATTAGCATGTTTAAAGTGATTTTCATGCTTCCAGGGGCCCAAAACACAAGATTTATGGAATGGTTAAAAGTGCATGAAAATGGCCAATTTACTCACTCTGAGTTCTCAAAAAGGGTTTCTTCACCCCGGGAAGTTAATTAAATACCATTTGGAGGCATTTAATGTTCGAGCAAAAACGGCTGATTTTCGACAAAAGAGATAACACCCCCCCATTACGTCATGCTTCAGAAATGTGGAAAATGGTCCGTTTTCAAATGTTTTATTTTTGAACGTCAGTTCACATTTGTAGGTGGATCATCAGTGTTAGAGCTAAAATTAGCATGTTTAAAGTGATTTTCATGCTTCCAGGGGCCCAAAACACAAGATTTATGGAATGGTTAAAAGTGCATGAAAATGGCCAATTTACTCACTCTGAGTTCTCAAAAAGGGTTTCTTCACCCCGGGAAGTTAATTAAATACCATTTGGAGGCATTTAATGTTCGAGCAAAAACGGCTGATTTTCGACAAAAGAGATAACACCCCCCCATTACGTCATGCTTCAGAAATGTGGAAAATGGTCCGTTTTCAAATGTTTTATTTTTGAACGTCAGTTCACATTTGTAGGTGGATCATCAGTGTTAGAGCTAAAATTAGCATGTTTAAAGTGATTTTCATGCTTCCAGGGGCTCGGGAAGTTAATTAAATACCATTTGGAGGCATTTAATGTTCGAGCAAAAACGGCTGATTTTCGACGAAAGAGCTAACACCCCCCCATTACGTCATGCTTCAGAAATGTGGAAAATGGTCCGTTTTCAAATGTTTTATTTTTGAACGTCAGTTCACATTTGTAGGTGGATCATCAGTGTTAGAGCTAAAATTAGCATGTTTAAAGTGATTTTCATGCTTCCTGGGGCCCAAAACACAAGATTTATGGAATGGTTAAAAGTGCATGAAAATGGCCAATTT
>NW_028249898.1:0-20815 GCF_964263255.1 Lissotriton vulgaris | reverse complement strand
AGTGTTTTTCGATTTTTTTGTGCTCTATAACTGAACTGATGTTCCTCTGTCTTCCATTTTTTTTAGGTGCACAAGACTCAAGAGAACCACCAGTGCCAGGAAGAAGTCCTGCAGCGGTGTGTGTGTGCAGCATAACGTCACGCGACGTCACGTCTGGCCTCAGACAACTCTACAATTCGTGCAACTGCGGCCTGCTGTCTGACCTGCTCTGAAGAAGATGGCCCCGCCCCCAAAGAAAGTTCTCCGTAGCTCCTCTAGCAAGAAAGTTGCTAGTAAGGAGCAGAAGAAGCAAGTTACCAAGGAGGCTGGTGTGTCACCCGCCACTTTTTTTGGGAGCAAAAGAAAAAGTACGCCTGCAGCAGCAGGATCTGCTGGGGACCAACCTGAGAGCAGCACCCCTGCTCCATTGGGTTCAGTGCCTCCACCACCACGCCAACTTAAGTCAAAGCCCTTGAGTGCTTCAGAGGCAGTCAGTGTACTTCTCCAATCACCATCGACCAGTGATGTTGGCTCATCGCAAGAAAGTAGCAGCAATGTCCCTGAATCAACACAGGTTGTTGTAACTCATCTGACAAGTGTTGAACAACCACAGCCGCAACAACAACACCATGTGCAAGTACACGCCCAAGTACATGTGGAAGGAGAGGCAGCAAAAGGAGATGCGCAAGCAAAGGTGCATGGACGTTCACAAGTGCCCACAATAGTTGTTCCTCCCGAAGTAGGGGCACATTTGGAAATCGACAATGAAGCTGAGGTATCATTGGAAGCCACTCCTCCTGATGATCATTCATTGTCTTCCACATCCCTAGCAAGGAAAAGATCAAGGGGGGTGTCTACATCTTCTTCAAGCCCACCTCGTTCTGGTGCAAGTGATCTGTCTTGGGAACCACGACAACTGCGGTCTGACAGTGAGGCAGAGGCACACCATGATCTGCCACCGGTACCTAAGCGTAAAAGGAAGGTCGTCCAAAAACTCAAACCTATGGAGTGTGATGAGGCTCAACAAGAAGTGACAGATACTGCTGGTGATGAAGCCTCTCACGATGACGACGAGGCAGTCATCACAAAGGTCACTGCAGCCCCACCGGGCATGCAGCAAAGAGACATTTTGACCCTATCCCGAGAAGCTGCTGAGCGTGATGATGATGTCGGCGAGGAGGCAATGGAAATGGAATCATTAGATTTGGAGTTAAGTAGTACACCAAAACCTACCGCTTCCATATTTCTTCCTCGCAAGAAGGTACCCACCTCGTCCTCGACCTCAATTCGTGGTGGTGAAAGTGCAAAACGTACTGAAGTTCGGCAATCCACATCCTCCACTTCATCTGTCATTAGCAGCAGGACCACCACCACCAGTATCGACGCCTCCTCCGGCGGCGGCCCCCGAAGACATTTCAAGTCTCCAGTTTGGGACTTCTTTAGTGTTTGCCCAAAAAAGGCAAACGTAGCCATTTGTAGCCTTTGTAAGCTTCGATATAGTCGTGGTAAGCTTGGTTCTAACTATGGTACCGGAGGCCAGAGAGGTCATCTTGAGAGAAGGCACCCTCTCGAATGGTTTCCGCACCTAGAGGCGGTCAAGAAAGCCGGAATTGCACGTAATGAAAACGTTGATTTGTCATCTGCTGATGACGAGGAGGTAGAAGAAGACGATCCAAACACTTCACTTACACCCAGTTCCCATGTCAGCAGCACACCCCATGGGAGCCACACTAAGAGTGTGGGAGAGAGTGAGACATCAATGCGGAAAAGTTCATCAGCGAGCGTAACTGGGTCGAAGAGATCATCATCCCGTAAATCATTGGTCCAGGGCAACATTAAAAAGATGTTGTTTACAGAAGCGCAATATGAACGCAACCACCCAATGACCCGTCTGTATAACACTAAGCTGGCTAAAATGCTAGCTCTGGACCTTCTCCCTTTTTCTTTTGTCGAAGGGGTTGGTTTTCTAGAATTAGTGGCAGTGCTCTGCCCTAAATGGAAGGTTCCTAGCCGGTTCTATTTTGCCCGAGTTGCGGTTCCAGCACTACATGAAGATGTTCTGAAGGCGATTGGGGCAGCTTTGCAGAAGAGTGCTGTTCACACTATACATCTGACAACAGACATGTGGACCAGTGGCGCAGGCGCTGATTACATGTGCATCACTGCACACTGGGTCTCTTTTTCAGGGGCTAAAGCAAAGCTAAACTCAGGTGTTGACACTAACACTGTTTTTAAAGGTGCTCGGAAACATGCAACACTAGCCATGTTTGGTTTGGAGAAACGTCACACAGCAGAAAACATTTTGGATGTCTTTAACACAAAGGTCCTTAACTGTCTGTCCCCACTAAAACGCAAGGTTGGTTATGTTTCCACGGACAATGGCTCCAATATAGTTAAGGCCATGAGGGACGGTTACTATTTCAGAGTGCCGTGTTTGGCGCACTGTATAAACCTGGTTGTCCAAAAATTCTTGGGTAATAAAGACAGTGCAGCGTGCAGTGTATTGGAGAACTGCCGAAAAATTTGCAAGCATTTCAGGCATTCTTTTAAGGCCCGCAAGCAGCTGAGGAGCATGCTATATCAATGTCAAATGCCAGTGAAAGCACTCATCCAGGAGGTGGTAACACGTTGGAACTCAACCTTCTACATGCTTGAGCGTCTGTATGAGCAGTATACGCAACTCGATCAATATTTCTTGAAAGAGGGTATAGAGGAGCTGAGGATGGGTGGGCCGCAATGGAACATAGTTGAAAGCCTAACACGCATGCTTCGTCCTTTTGAGGTCTTCACGCGTGCAGTCAGCAAGGAGGACTCTAATTTGGGAAAAGCTATCCCATTGTTGTACATGCTGGAGGACCAACTGAAGGAGGTGTGTTCTGTGTTTCGAAAAGATGACAAAAAGAAAGGCTCTTCTTTGCTTCTGGCTGAGCAATTATTAGAGCTCCTACAAGGTGATGAACGTCTTCAAAAGATCCACTCAGAACAGCATTACATTTGTGCTACTATTCTGGATCCACGCTACAAAAAGGCGCTGGCAGGCAGAGCATTCTTTGCTTTTGCTGATGAAGATGTTACAAAGTACAAACGTTGGCTAGCCTTGTCAGCCAAGAAGTTTGAAACAGAACGGCTGGAAATTGAAGGAAATGGCAGTACATCAGCAGGCCATCCCCAGTCAAAACAATCCACTTCTGCACCTGTGGCTGTGGCACAAGTGACCTCTCAGCCGTTAAAGACACCGGCAACCGCATCATCTGCACGAAAGACAGCAGAAACATTGGAGGCTGAAGAGGATTGGCTAGCTCTGCGTGGGTTTGGTTCTCAAAAGGCCAGAGGCACAGCAAGAGCTACGCAAAGTGGAGGAACCTTGGAGGAGGACCTTGAGTCGATGGTGAAGGACTATCTGAATGACTCCACAGAGGTCTATGTTAATTCTGACCCATTGGCGTATTGGCATGGGAAAAAAGAATTGTGGCCACAGCTCACCAACCTGGCTTTAAACTACTTGTCTTGCCCACTCGCAAGTGTGTCTTCTGAACGGGTTTTCAGTGCGGCTGGTGGGATTGTAACTCCCAAACGGAGCCGCCTCTCGCCCAAAAATGTGGAGAGGTTAACAATGATCAAGATGAATCAGCACCTCATACCACCAGATATAAGAGTACGAGAGAGCGTGCCGGATGAAGAGGAGGTGGCCAGCACCATAGATGAGGGAATTTCTACTCTGTCAGGTGGCACTGACCTCACCCGGGCTGAATTCGCAGAGTATGATGACGAAGCCTTATTCTTATTCCTGGACCGTGATTCCGACTTCGAGCCCTGAAAATGAGACAACGAATCAATAACTTTCTTTTTCATCCTTATTCACTTTTATTCCTGTGTGTCTGTCTTTCTTTGTTGTGCACAGTTAATATAATTCAAACTTTAATCAGATTATCACAAAGACAAGCCCATCAGCAGAACTGTCTTCACTTGTTTGCTAATTTATTTGAAGGTGCCGCAGTCTGCATTCCTCAGGTTCACAAGTTCAGAAGAACATGCTCCTCTATCCTCCTCCTCCAGACTCCTATTTCCATCAAAGCAGAGGGCTGGTTTACGCCCAATGAAGAAAGACTCAGCACTTGTGGGGGTGTTGTTCTACCTCTTTGCAGGTGAGTTGACGGGTCTGGGGCCATTGCTGGGAAGCACTAAAAGTGGTTTGTGCCAAATCCGAGGCGGAAATTTTTTTGTGTTTTTGATGACTTGCTTGCCTTTGAGGTGCTCTTAGGGGGGGTTCCGTCTGTTTGTGGGTGAGTTTCATGGTCTGAGAGCATTGCTGGGACACTCTAATCTTGATTGCATTTGCTTTTCAGGAAATCCGTCGTGCCAACCCCGACTTATGGCCTAGCTACGCAGCGCGTTTGGACCGAAGGCCCAGAAATATTGCAAGTATGAGATTTTGCTTTTGGCCTGTTTGGGGGTGTTATGCTTCTTGGCGGGTGGGTTGCCGGGTCTTGGGGCATTCCTGGGAAGGTCTAATACCGGGTAGAAGTGGTTGGGACAAAATCCAGGCCGATTTTTTTTTGGGCTATTTCAGACATTTTGCTCTATGTAGCGTTTTCGGGGGCCTGTTTGGGGGGCTTGCTGGTGTTTGCGGGTGAGTTTCGTGGTCTGGGAGCACTGCTGGGACACTCTAATCTTGATTGCATTTGCTTTTCAGGAAATCCGTCGTGCCAACCCCGACTTATGGCCTAGCTACGCAGCGCGTTTGGACCGAAGGCCCAGAAATATTGCAAGTATGAGATTTTGCTTTTGGCCTGTTTGGGGGTGTTATGCTTCTTGGCGGGTGGGTTGCCGGGTCTTGGGGCATTCCTGGGAAGGTCTAATACCGGGTAGAAGTGGTTGGGACAAAATCCAGGCCGATTTTTTTTTGGGCTATTTCAGACATTTTGCTCTATGTAGCGTTTTCGGGGGCCTGTTTGGGGGGCTTGCTGGTGTTTGCGGGTGAGTTTCGTGGTCTGGGAGCACTGCTGGGACACTCTAATCTTGATTGCATTTGCTTTTCAGGAAATCCGTCGTGCCAACCCCGACTTATGGCCTAGCTACGCAGCGCGTTTGGACCGAAGGCCCAGAAATATTGCAAGTATGAGATTTTGCTTTTGGCCTGTTTGGGGGTGTTATGCTTCTTGGCGGGTGGGTTGCCGGGTCTTGGGGCATTCCTGGGAAGGTCTAATACCGGGTAGAAGTGGTTGGGACAAAATCCAGGCCGATTTTTTTTTGGGCTATTTCAGACATTTTGCTCTATGTAGCGTTTTCGGGGGCCTGTTTGGGGGGCTTGCTGGTGTTTGCGGGTGAGTTTCGTGGTCTGGGAGCACTGCTGGGACACTCTAATCTTGATTGCATTTGCTTTTCAGGAAATCCGTCGTGCCAACCCCGACTTATGGCCTAGCTACGCAGCGCGTTTGGACCGAAGGCCCAGAAATATTGCAAGTATGAGATTTTGCTTTTGGCCTGTTTGGGGGTGTTATGCTTCTTGGCGGGTGGGTTGCCGGGTCTTGGGGCATTCCTGGGAAGGTCTAATACCGGGTAGAAGTGGTTGGGACAAAATCCAGGCCGATTTTTTTTTGGGCTATTTCAGACATTTTGCTCTATGTAGCGTTTTCGGGGGCCTGTTTGGGGGGCTTGCTGGTGTTTGCGGGTGAGTTTCGTGGTCTGGGAGCACTGCTGGGACACTCTAATCTTGATTGCATTTGCTTTTCAGGAAATCCGTCGTGCCAACCCCGACTTATGGCCTAGCTACGCAGCGCGTTTGGACCGAAGGCCCAGAAATATTGCAAGTATGAGATTTTGCTTTTGGCCTGTTTGGGGGTGTTATGCTTCTTGGCGGGTGGGTTGCCGGGTCTTGGGGCATTCCTGGGAAGGTCTAATACCGGGTAGAAGTGGTTGGGACAAAATCCAGGCCGATTTTTTTTTGGGCTATTTCAGACATTTTGCTCTATGTAGCGTTTTCGGGGGCCTGTTTGGGGGGCTTGCTGGTGTTTGCGGGTGAGTTTCGTGGTCTGGGAGCACTACTGGCTATATATACTTTACTTTGCAAGAGGTTTGAAGCAAATCCATGGTGGCTGAGGGGACTTAGGGCCTAGCTGCAGAGCGCGCGCGGAGTGATTTGGGAAATTTGTGAAAAAGTGACTAAGTCCCCATTTTTGTACTTTTGCTCTTTGGCTGTTTGGGGGTCTTCTACTCGTTTTCTCCTGGGTTGACGGCTCTGGGGCCATTGCTGGGAAGCTCTAATACCGGATAAAAGTGTTTTGGACCAAATCCCAGGCGGAATTTTTTTTGTGTTTTTGATGACTTGCTTGCCTTTGAGGTGCTCTTAGGGGGGGTTCCGTCTGTTTGCGGGTGAGTTTCGTGGTCTGGGAGCACTGCTGGGACACTCTAATCTTGATTGCATTTGCTTTTCAGGAAATCCGTCGTGCCAACCCCGACTTATGGCCTAGCTACGCAGCGCGTTTGGACCGAAGGCCCAGAAATATTGCAAGTATGAGATTTTTCTTTTGGCCTGTTTGGGGGTGTTATGCTTCTTGGCGGGTGGGTTGCCGGGTCTTGGGGCATTCCTGGGAAGGTCTAATACCGGGTAGAAGTGGTTGGGACAAAATCCGCGCGGAAAAGCCTTTAGTTTTGGCACTTTTTGTAACTTAGGGTTCGTTAGGGTTAGCCCTAGCACCAGGATTGCATGTGTATCGGGGTGTTCTAGATTTTTCAAACTGAGTTCTGGGGTCTTAGAGCACTCGTGAGAATGTGTAATTTTGGTTGCAAGTCATTTGAAGAAAATCCATGGTGGGAAAGGGGGGATTTGGCATAGTTAAAGAAAGCCTTTGCCACTATTCTTAACTTAGGGTTCGTTAGGGTTAGCAGTATTTCTATTGCATGTGTTTGAGTGGGGGGGATTTCGAGTCTTGGAGCGATGCTGGCTATGGCTACTTTTGCTTGGTTGCTTGCAAGTGGTTTGAATACAATCCACGGGGGGTAATGGGTAATTAGGGTACTTCGGCCTACTTTTACTTTCAAAGTAAGTTTTGTCTCCAGTTTTCTGCTAGGCCTCGTTTTTTGGGTGGGAGCACTGCTAGGAAGATCTATTTTTGTTCTAAAACACAGTTTACAGTACACCTAGCTTGAGGGGCAAGATCCGCTACATTAATTTGCCCATACTTACTTATCCTTCAAAAGGTGACTCAGAGTACGCACTTTCAAAAACATTGTACTGTCTGTCTACTAGGAAAAACAAATTGTGACTTTTTGCACTCCACAGCCTACATACCTTATATTTATTTATCAGTGGTGTTGTAATATTATATCACTTCCTGTTTTTCGTTGAATAATTACAGGCCGGGTTTCAGTCTCTGCAATGGGGAAAAAAGGATGGAGTCAGGCTTCACAGTAGCGAGCCACAATTCAGCATCAGGCAGGCAGTGGACAGGGTGTCTTCTGGTGACCAACATCGGTGGACGAAGCGTCGGCTGCAATGGAGGAGTGCCGCTAATAGGAGGATTTTTTTTCTGCGGGCAACTTACTTACCACTTCCAACAGGACCACTACAACCACACATAGATACAGTATCCCTTGCCTTTTTCTCTGACTGTGACTGCATTTCTTTGCTCTCTCTCGGCTTCTACATTGATCCCTTAACACATCACTTAGTCCACTCCACTATCTGCACCACACATAGTCATTTGTAAGTGCTCCTACGTAATTCGCAAGTCGCAGCACGCCCCAGGCCGTAGAGGACTGGGATGGCCCCAATGATGAAGCATGTCACCAAGGGGCAACCCTGGTGAGTGAGGGGACACCTAGAAAAAAAGCAATTTCTCCTTTTCTATCTACTATACCTTCTGTCAGGTTACGCAGCCCCTAAGCGCCTACCGTACTATGAAACTACATTTCCCATGAGTAGGCGGGAGACTTGCAGACTATTTAGTGAGACTATATGAGAGTACCCTTGTATGTTAGGACATCACTTCACTGATGCCTGTCTTGTCTTCTCTTACAGGTATCCTTTCCCTGCTGACCCTACCTTTACCCATCCCACATTTTTTATTTTAGTTTGTTATTTTTCTCCCTCGCCTAATGCCTCGAACACCCTGTGTTTACACTTCTGGGTGTTGGTGACATTTGGAGGTGGAACCATATTTGCATCGACTGGATCACGGGGAGTAAACGTGACACCTTCCAGACCAACCCCATTGAGTGTTGTTGTGAATGGATTTATAGTGACCAGCAAGGCTCTCGGGTATCTGGCTACAGAGACCTTATGTTGAATATAGTTATCAATAATTCCACACAGGCCCTGTACTGTCGCATTCTTTCTTTCCACAGTTGTCGATGATATATTCTTACTCTGCTTGACAAAGAACCATTGCTAATGTGAAAGAACTTCAACCGAATTAGTAGTTATACTTTACCATTTGTTAGGCTACAATGTGGCACTGCTCTACTGTACTTCTGTCACCTGCTATATTCTCAGTTGTACCGTTGAATTGCTCAGGAGGACAAACCAGATTTCATTTTCTTTTTTTTCATAGGCATGCAACTGCCACTGTGGCACACCACTACTACCACCGCTATGAGGAAATTTTATCCGACCAAGATTGCCAACGTTATTCGGTGTTTCCCGTGGAGCCAGCCCTGGGCCTAGCCCTACTTTCAAACACAAATTACAGGTAAGATAAGCGTTTGGTGGTTTGGGGGTATAATGGAGTATTAGTACGAGAGACGAGAGCCTGAAGGTAGTACTACTAAAGTCCTAGGACTCTTGGATTCACTTCACTTAGTCTGTGAGAGGCACTTAGTGTTGAAAACATTTGGGCATTTACACTTAAAGGAAGAAAATGGAACTAAACTTTCAGGAAAACAGTCAACGTTAAACCCCCACCCACCAGGCAAGCAGTAAAAAACAGGTATGCTCAGATAAAGTTTGAAAAAGTATATTTATATCCCTAACAAAATAATCTCCCGCAAGACCCTCCCTAACCCCAACGATTGTCCTTCAAAAGTCCCCAAAAACCCAACTCCCAATTCCCACCCCCCAAAAGTCTCTAAAAAAGGGGCAAGGGACACTAGGGGTGGATGCTGTTCACTTTTTGGGCCAGGGCATCATGCTCCTCGCGGAGCAAGGCGAGCTCCTGCTGAAGGCGGGACACCATCAGGGTGGTGCGGCGCAGGCGTGCCTTCACTGCCTTGCAGGTGCAAGGCCTGTGAGAAGCAGCTGTTGGCCTTGCTGCTCGGCGGTGGCGTTTGCCTTTGGCAGCCCGGCTCAGTCTCGGTGGACCACTGTGCTGGGTCACGGTGGCAGCCGGTGAGGCCACGGAGGACGACGTTGTCGTTGTTGTCGACCGCACACTTTCCACGTCCTCCAGGGCCACCAGCCGCCGATATTCCGCAACAGTGGCCTCGATTCTCCGTTGCCGGGCCGCTCTAGCCAGCTCCTTCCTCCTTGTTCGTTTGGAAGGAGAACCTATATGAAGAAAGAAAGACATAGTCTGTAACCAATGCTCTTTAAGATTAACTCAATCATTCAGCAGAAATGTGTGCTGCAGTACAACTAGCAACTTGCAAGCGCATTACATAACTATTGAGGCCAGTATCTATCTAACCTCACACTTCTTCATCCTTGCTCTAACATTAGTGGGAGTTTAAGGAACAAATTCTATGAGCACTGTGGACTTCCATTGGAGTCGACTATGAAAGTACACCAGTCTTATTCTTCTTCTTGTCTCTTGTTTTGGAAAATTGGTACGTTATTTTCTGCAAGCCGGCATAATGCCAGCGCGGTAAACTTGCACCCGAGAAAAAGAGACGCACGCCATGAGGAGTGACCTAGACTTGCGTTGCCGTTGCGTTACTGTACCCGTCCAGTACATGCAGGTGGTGAATCTCTTACTTTTCTATTACGGGTGGCACTGAGAATACTCTGTTACAACTCAAGGGCTACTGCTTAATTAATTTAACTTTCACCCTACAGTGGAAATGAGTACTAGAAATGGAAAATTGAAGAAGATAAATAATCTGATTATCTATCACTTCACATGGGATGTTTTTGCTTATATATGGGATGACTTTAGGTGCTTTGCTTTTTATTGAGTGACAGGCAGTGATACATCCACACATGAATGACTGAGTACTACTAAACTTATTAAGAGAGGTAGGGAGTGGCCACCATAATAACCGGATCTATGCAGTGCTTGCAATACAAACTACTGCTACTATTTATGGTAGTATTTGGACAAAATTAAAAGTTCTTTTCCTTGCCTTTCCTACACTGGAACGGACGTGCGGGTGCAGTGTTAGTGTTACATGCTCTTCAAAGTTACACTTACTTCATCCACTGACCGTCTACTCTCTCTAGATCATGGGTACTCACAAACTTTCTCTCAGGGGCTACATTTACAGTGTAGTTTGGGGCCGAGGGCCGCACTGGTGGGGGCGGAGTCAGAGGGGGCGGGGCTAAAGCAAAACGATAACTTGTGACCATGAGGTTGCACACAGGTCCCTGCAGCAGATGCCCTCATCCACTGAGCCACCAGACCCAGCATTTACATACATCTCTCTCCCTCCTGCTGTCCCTCCTGCCCTCCCTCCATCTCTCTCTCCCTCCTGCCCTCCCTCTCCCTCTGTCATCTCACTGTGTGTGTGTCTATCTGTGTCAGCCTTCAGCCCGGGTTGAGACCGCTTCCTCAACGCGCACACACAGACAACAACACCAAAGTACTTAACAGGTCTTTAAAAGACCATTAACATATTATTGAGGCTTTGTTTGTTTTAGCGCCCCTGCTTCTCCACCCTGACAATCACTGCTTGCCCGGCCCCACAGAGCAGAGGCTTAGTTCTATTTCACCTCTTTGTGGCCTTGCATCTCCACTCTGCTCTGTGGGGGCCGGGGGAGCAGTGATTGTCAGAGTGGAGATGCAGGGGCGCTAACAGGTGAAATACAAAAAAGCCTCTGCTCTGTGGGGGCCGGGGGAGCAGTGATTGTCTGCAAGGTCAGCGCACCGCCAACGAAGGCTTGCCGGGCCACCACCGGCCCGCGGGCCGTACTAGGAGTACCCCTGCTCTAGATACACATATGCTATCTAAGAGTCAGATAGTAGCATGATCCAGGTATATGGACACATACAGTTTCTGTGTCACCCACCCAGGCTGTTGTCCTTCCACCCATCATTGCTTCATCATTCACCCAGCCATGCATCTCATATTCTTGCCTTCCCAGCTAGTCTTCAATCTCAATAAGTAAGGAATATATAAGAGCTTACCTCTGGCCGCCACCACCACCGTCTCAACTCTCACAGCTGCCGCCGCCGCCTCCTCCCCTGAAGCATCGCCCGATTCGCCCTCCGCCTCGGTGTCGAGCACCACCACCTCCACACTGGCCCCGCCACCAGATGTTCCACCTACAAAGTACATTTAAGAATGTTAGAATAAAGCAGTCACTAGTATTTGGTCTAGGAATGAAGACATGTGAAAACAATGTAATTTGTGACTGTCGTTAAAGTTAAAAAAAAAATGTCCCTTTTTCCAGGGAAGGTTGTCTTGCTGCACTTTTTGGCACAACTGATGAAGGCTGTTTTTTTAACACGCACCATTTTTCTCCACACAGACAGAAGATGGACTTCTAACAACAAGATCAAGTTGAAACCAGGTGAGAGCTCGGCTCGACCACAAGAAATGTCTTCAATTAATCGTCAGCACTAACCACTTTTCCATTATCAGTTAAACGTTTAGTTTTATTATGACTTCATTTTAATAAATGTGTTTACTTTTAATAAAGCTTTTAAACTTAAATACAATCTGTGTTTTTTGGTCCAGACTAGAGTGACTGAGCGAAAGGTTTTGCAATTTTTGCAAGCATGAGTCCAGATAGAACACTTCAAAAGACATTATGGACAATCCCAGAGGACTGCACTAAGTTGATAGAGCTATTGCTGACTAGAATCATGGGAGTTTCGCCAACCGTGCAATCTTAGTTAGCTACACAGACAGACTAATAAGAATAATCTAGTAATACCACAGGGAGTCATAGTAGAGGCAGGATAAGAATTTAGATACAGTCTACAAGAAGAGCAAAGACAATTTTGAAAAAAGTCAAATGAGGAACGCTAGGAAAAATAGGTACTAGTCTAAAATGAAAACTTACTGGGGCCAGCAGAGGAGCCCTCGCCTGCCCGATCCTGGCCCTGTTGATGAACAGCATCCGCCGCCTGCTGCTCCTGTGTCCTCCTCTCGCCCCTGGGGGGAGCTGACGTACAACATGAAAGAAAGAACAGAAAACATGGATGATTGTTGCTTGTCAATGTCAACCAAATCAAACATTTCAAAAGAACAATAACAAAATATTTCTGCGAAATTATATTGATTATGGTTACTTTTCATTTATATGCGGACCTGTGACTTCGAAAGTCACGTAACTCACTAAACAAAGTACTGAAACGTTCACCTAGGACTGGCAGGCAGCAGTCCGCAGGCAAGACGCAAAGTGACAGACAAACTCCATTGTGATTTCAGTCAGATCAGTGACAACACTAACAGTTGCCTGCTACATTACCAGTCATTTAAATAGTCAAACTATCAATCCACCGCCACTATTTTTCTTATTGTCAGGGTTACAAAGGAAGGGGCAGATTTAAGCCCTTGCGGCTCTTTTGCGCCGTTCTTGCGTGACTTTTGTGACGCAGCAGCTAAACAAAAAAGGGCGCCATGGTGCGGCGTATAATATTATAACAACGTGACGCATTTGGGAGATGCATCCCGTTATAAAGCCCTGCGCCATCAGGGGGCGTTCCGGCGCAAGGGAGGGCATTCCTGCGCTGGAACACATCCTAATAGTGGCTGAGGGAAATCTACAAAATATCAATCAGTCACCTTTAGGACAATGATGCGTCACACAAACCCTGCACCTGCTTGAAGCAGACGTACGGCTTGACCCAGCATTGGGGAGATAGGGTACCCCAGAGCATTGATGGAGCTGCGCCATCGTTGCGACGCAACTCCAGCAGTAAAGCTTCGGTGACGTTTTGGGCCCATGGGGCGCCGCCGCCGCATTGCAAATACGGCGCACCATGTTTGGTGGTGGTAGCGGGCCGCACAATTAATGGCGCATCCCTGCTACTTTGCAGGGATGCGACGGTAATTGCAATTCTGCCCCTTAGGGGCATACTTACTTACGCGTTCTGGCGCATCTCCAGAGATGCGCCAGATCAAATGCGTCACGCAAAACTACCCTTGCGACACGGCAGATGTGCCTCATTTACAATGCGGCGCGCCCTGGCGCAAGGGTAGGCACTTGCGTGACGCATCTCGTCACGTAAGAGCGGCGCATCGCTGGAGTCACGTCGCCAACGCAATGCAACTCCAGTAATGCTCAGGGCCACCCAATACTTTACATGCTGTGTCAGTCCTTTCGCCTGCTTCGAGCAGACATAAGGAATTGAATTGACGTAGCAGCGGCGCAGAAGTGCCTGCGTTAAATCTTGTAGATTTCACGCAGGCAATTTTGCGAGGCGCACAGCCGCTGGACCGCCCACCCTGCGTACTAGGAACGCACCCATTGTGGTGCAGGCCCATGGCTTTATAACGTGACGCATCTCCCTAGATGCGTCATGCTGTAAATGACTTGCAGGGATGCGGCACGTTTACGCCGCTGTTGCGTCACGCAAGGCAACGTAAACGTGGCGCAAGGGGCTTGTAAATGTAATCTGCCCCCTAGTGTCTAGCATTACGCAGTTCTGTTAAGTACACTCATACATAATAGTTACTCAGGCCAATGAGACCACGAAATAGAAAACAAATAAGCATAGTAGCAACCCCACTGAGAAGGAGAGCAGTGCACCTGAAATGCACAGAAGATTTTGAAATATAATTTAACTACAATGTAATCGTCATCAGCGGCATTATTGGCTTGCTCCATGTAAAAAACAAATATTTGCAATACAACAACACAGAGCAGGAGAAAACATCATAGTAGTGAGTGATTAAATGCCAATGGCTACTACTACTCACCAAGGCCGGGGATCTCCAAGCCGAGCTGGTCCAGCAGGTCGCGCTCGCGGTCCAGGAGGTCCGTCCAGCGATGGGTGACCTGGCTGTAGGTGCGCTGGACCCCGTAGAGGTGGGATATGGCCCAGCACACCTTCTCCCACCGCTTCCGGCGCTCCCGCATGTTATAGCCGCCGGCCGCGATCCTGCCGCCTCCCGCGATGGTCCTGGGCAGGCGGCGCTGGACAAAGTACACCAGCGCGCCCACTTCCTCCGGGCTGAATATCTCCCGGCGCGTCACCTGCTCCCCCCTCGATCTCACGCCTGCTGTCCTGCCACTGGGTCCAGCACTACTCCCCGCCGCCGCTGCGGCCCTCAAGTGCCTGGGCAGCTTCACGGCGCCTGGCTTGACCATGGTCTGGGCAGGTAAGGTAGGAAGAAGTAGAAAATTAAGAAAGAATAGGATAGGGAAGAAGAAAAGAAAAGAGTTTACAAAAGTAGTTTAAAAGTAAAGAAAAATAGCAGAAAAGACAAAAATATACAGCTAGGAAAAGAGAGGGATAGATAAGAAGCAAAATCGTAAAAAAAAAACTGAAAACAAGCAAAGGATGGGAAAGATATCAAGAGGATTAAACACCATGCCCAGACACAGGAAATGAATGAAAAACAAGATGGCCGGCGCCCGTTTCCGAGCGCGAAAGTCAGTTCGCGCGAGATTTTCCTCGCGATCTCGTGCGAACCTCTAGATTTCCCGCGCGATCTCGTGCGAACCTCTACTCGCAATGCGCTTACTGCGCGAGATTATACATAGCGGGCGGAAACGGAAATACGTCACGCAAACAAAATGGCCGCGCCCGTACTCGACCTTGGGGTAAATTCGCGTGTTGCGCTGCAAGCGGCTCGCGAATACTGCAAAAAAACTCGCGAAACAACAAGCCGCAAAAAAATAAAATGCTCATTCGCACGAATTGGCGGCTTCCGCGGTCGGTTTCGCACGACGCCGCGCCCCGCGAATAGCGCGAAAAAAACCGCAAAACGATTTCAGCAAAAGCAAAAGCAATGAGCAGGTGCAAAAGGTCAACCTCATGATTTGTAACGATTCTTTGTATTGCTTCCTGAGGGGGCCCTCCAGAATTCGGTTGCCTGCTTGCAACTATTGTGTGACCCTGCTCTGACCTTAACTGTATGCCACAAAGGTCCTGATTTACAGCTAAAGGAGCAGACAAGCAGGTGCCAGGCTGGAACTTTAAATTCTTTCAGTGACACATTAATTAGCCCCTAATTCATTATTGTCAGTTGGGGCAGGGCAGGTGTTGTAACTAATTTTGCAACAATGAAAGCACTTAGCAAGTGCAAAAGATCACTAATCAGGGCGCACTAAGGAAGCAGGTGCCAGCTAAAAAAATATTCTGTGACACATTAATCAGCCCCAAATTAATTCAGGTCACTTGAGGCAGGGAAGGTGTGCTTTGCTTTGCCGAAAATAATGTACACTGGACAACCAGAGGGTGTGGTGATGAAACAGAGGGTGGCATGGGTGGGCCAGAGGGTGGCATGAGTAGTCAGAGAGTGGCAGTGGTGACAGAGAGTGGCAGTGATGAAGAAGAGTGTCCCAAACAGGCTGGACATGTAGAAACAACAAGTTCGCAAAACTTGCGACCCGACAGGTAAGTTCGCAAATTGCGAAATTGTAAAAACCCTCGCGAACTGGCAGAAACACGGGCGAACACAAAAAAAAAAAAAAATCCGCAAATTCGCGGGAATTCGCGGATTTTGCGGATTGCGAATCCGCAAATCCGCAAAATTCGCGAACGCGAGATCCGCAAAATTCGCCCATGCTTAGCTTGAACGCGCCCCTCTTCTCAATTGGCTGGCTTCCTAAACGGAAGCCAGCCATTGGAGGACAGGGGTGTCACTCTGTTCAAGCCCCGTCTTTTTGCGATTCGGGGGCGTGTTTTTTGCAGTTTTTAAGCCGTGACGTCATCTGTCACTCAACTGCTAAAAACACGCTCCCGAATCGCAAAAATGGCGCCGCTTTTGTGACACCATTTCTGGATGAACGCTGCCAGAAGAAGTCGAGTCCTCAGGAAGACCTCCCCTGCTGTAAATGTCCCATCATCGCAGGAGGGACTCACGATGAACACCAATGCCATCTATGTAAGCCGCAAGAGGCGGAAGCCTGTCCAGAAAGCGTAAGATCTCCCTCGTGTTTTGTCGTTCTGTCTCCCCTGTGCCATTTATTCTGGGTTACTTAAGAGCATTTTGCGCAATCACCTCATCAGGAAACGGGCTGTAATAAACACTCCTGTCCCGCAGTGACACCTTGCTTTGGTTATTGAGATGCAAGCTGTGATACGATAGTGTGATAGTGTATTTGAACTGCAGTGTCTGCGCTACCTAGCAGGGCACTTGGCTCCCAAATGGGCAGCTGTCGCCTCAGCGTCGCAAAGAAAAATTAAATAGTGCTGTTTGTTGCACTTGTTATAAATTTGAGCCCAAAAACATTTACACACACAGGCCCTTGTTCATTGACTTTCTGTGCCGCGCCAGTTCTAACTGACTCTTGTTGCGTACATTCATTGTTACAGAAGGTAGCGTAGTGTAGCACAAATAAGTACATTTGTATGGCGGGGCTGATAAAAACCCGTGTTTGGAAAACGCAGGGTGTGTAGTAAATAGTATGGCTGATTTAGGAACACAGTAGAGTACACACGCACCGCCTCGGACAGAGGAAAGAGGTAGAAGGCTGCAGGAGTGCACCGCTCCCACCCCTCCCCCACCCCAGTGTCAACAGGGAGAAGAAGAAGAAACAAAACTCGAAGCGGAGCGGGAATCGGCCACGAAAGGAAGAAAACAAAACTTGGGTGTGTGAGGGGCTCTGTATGTGGGGGGCTCTGTATGTGTGGGGGGCTCTGTGTGTGTGGGGGGCTCTGTGTGTGTGTGGGGGGGCTCTGTGTGTGTTTGTGGGGGGCTCTGTGTGTGTGTGTGGGGGGCTCCGGAAGAAGTCGAGTCCTCAGGAAGACCTCCCCTGCTGTAAGTGTCCTGTTGTCGCAGGAGGGACTCACGATGAACACCAATGTCATCTATGCAAGCCGCAAGAGACGGAAGCCTGTCCAGAAAGCGTAAGATCTCCCTTGTGTTTTGTCGTTCTGTCTCCCTGTGCCATTTCTGCAGGGTTACTTAAGAGCATTTTGCGCAATCACCTCATCAGGAATCGGGCTGTAATAAACACTCCTGTCCCAACAATAGCTCCACGCAGTGACACCTTGCTTTGGTTATTGAGCAAGGTTACCTGCAAGCTGTGATACGATAGTGTGATAGTGTAGGTGAACTGCAGTGTCTGCGCTACCTAGCAGGGCACTTGGCTCCCAAATGGGCGGCTGTCGCCTCAGCGTTGCAAAGAAGAATTAAATATATTGCTGTTTGTTGCACTTGTTATAAATTTGAGCCCAAAAACATTTACACACACAGGCCCTTGTTCATTGCATTTCTGTGCCGCGCAGTTCTAACTGACTCTCGTTGCGTACATTCATTGCTACAGAAGTTAGCGTAGTGTAGCACAAATAAGTACATTTGTATGGCGGGGCTGATAAAAACCCGTGTTTGGAAAACGCAGGGTGTGTAGTAAATACTATGGCTGATTTAGGAACACAGAAGAGTACACACGCAGCGCCTCCGACAGAGGAAAGAGGTAGAAGGCTGCAGGAGTGTACTGCTCCCACCCCTCCCCCACCCCAGTGACATCAGGGAGAAGAAGAAGAAACGAAACTCGAAGCGGAGCGGGAATCGGCCACGAAAGGAAGAAAACGAAACTCGGATGTGTGGGGGGCTCTCTATGTGGGGGGCTCTGTGTGTGTGGGGGGCTCTGTGTGTATGGGGGGGCTCTGTGTGTGTGGGGGGGCTCTGTGTGTGTGTGTGGGGGGCTCTGTGTGTGTGTGTGGGGGGCTCTGTGTGTGTGAGTCTGTGTGTGTGTGGGGGGGGGCTCTGTGTGTGTGGGGGGGCTCTGTGTGTGTGGGGGGGCTCTGTGTATGTGTGTAGGGGCTCTGTGTGTGGGGGGGGGCTCTGTATGTGTGTGGGGGGCTCTGTGTGTGTGTGGGGGGGGCTCTGTGTGTGTGGGGGGTGCTCTGTGTGTGTGGGGGGCTCTGTGTGTGTGCGTGGGGCTCTGTGTGTGTGCGTGGGGGTGTGTGTGTGTGGGGGCTCTCTGTGTGTGCGGAGGGTGTGTGTGAGTGGGGCTCTCTGTGTGTGTGTGGGGGGGGGCTTTCTCTGTGTGTGTGGGGGGGGCTTTCTGTGTGTGTGTGGGGGGCTCTGTGTGTGTGTGGGGGCTCTGTGTGTGTGTGTGTAGGGCTGTTTGTGTGTGTGTTTGTGGCTCTCTGTGGGTGGGTGCAAATGCAATAGGTCTCGCATTTGCGAGAGATTAAGCTATTGACATTGTAAATGATAATGCCATTTATTTATGTTTTCAAAACCAACACATAAATAAAAATGTTGTCATTTACAATACTAATAGCTCTAACTTTGGCAAAGGCGAGACCGTTGCATTGTAAATGCTTGTTAATACATGTAAGCTAACCCTAGGGTGGACCCTGAACAGACCAAGGGCAGAGTGCGGTGTATTAAAAAATTGGATATGTACTTTTAAGGTTAACATGTTCTGGTAGTGAAAAGCTCTTACATTTCTTTTTCCCAACTGCAAGGCCTATCTTTATCATAGGATAACATTGGAGCTACCTGTAATTGCCAAATGAGAAGAGATAAACCAATTCATGTTCGCTGTCTCTGGAATCACAATTTAAAATCCTAAATTCTGGTGAACCAGGATTTTAAAATGCAATTTGGAAAATGCCACTTTTGGAAAGTTTCTCAAAAGGAGGAACCAGGAGTTTTTTAACCAGGTCCTGCACATATACTCCCAACTAAGGTATGTAGAAAATAAAGGAATGTGCAGTTCCTAAAGTGGAGGAGAGTTCAGGTCTCTTACAAGGTGCCCTCACACACCCCGGAGGATGTCATGCTTCATCATAAGGCTTGTGCTTGTTGGGCCGGTGCTGCAATGCCTGACGGGCACCCGCGAAGGGGCTCTTTATCGAAGATATTTTCTGATGAAGCAGTTGGGTGTGTGAGGGAATGTGGTCAGGGTAGTGTGGTGAGTGAGTGATGTGAATTAAAAAATAGGTCTAGTGCTATCCTAGGTAGTGGTTATTTATTCTGGGGGTGCACTTGCCTAGCTTAAAATGTGTGAGCCCTGCCAGGATGTAATGATCCTACAGGGTCTGTCTAGTGTCGGTGGTCAACATGTTTCTTGCCTTACAGCCCCTAACGGATCTAGCGGCAATTCATCAGGACCAATTTCTTAAAAGTGAAAGAGAAGTTGCTCTTGACTCTTACACTACCACTACGCTGGTGCAGTGCATCATTGTGAAACCAACGGTGCTGACTGGAGCCAGTGCATATAGCCGGAGGAATAGAGACCCCAGCTTCAAAAGGCCAATGCCGATGGGGTTGGCAGAGCACTTCGTTGCTCGATCAGAAGGGTGGCATGGCAACTAGCTGGTGACCTAACCCTGCTCTGAGCCCCATGAATAAATACTCACTACCTAGGATAGCACTAGACCTATTTTTAACATAGTTTTGGAAAGTTGCCATTTTCTTGCCTTAGCCATTTGGTTCCTGTAGTCTGTCTCGGGTTACTTGACTGAGTGTAATCAGCCGTTGGGCTTTGTGTTTTCCTCCTAAAGAGACACGCACAATGGGGAGGTTAGTTGTGACAGGATGGGCCATCGCTGGCAGGATGGGAGGGAGGAGCTGGGCGTAGCCCCACTTACATTTGAATCAGCTGCGTCCGGTCTCCACACAAAGGGCTGCATACCCCCTCCCTATAGTTAGTCTGAAGCCAGGGCCAGGAAGGCACAGCATCTGTGCAATTCAAAGGTATGGCTCTAGAAGCTTCTCCCCACTTCAAAGGCATAACTATGTATAAAAACTGGACCTCAGGCACCAACTCTTCAGTACACTTCTTGTACCTGTGGATACTCTGCCAGGAAGAGGGACTGCTGAGCTGCTACCAAGACTGTCACCCTGCTGGACTGCCGCTCTGAAGGAGCTACTGTCCTACTGTGCTGACCTGTTGCAACCTTCGCTCTTACCTAGGTGAGAAGAATTTGACCGGCATCTCTTGGAGTAAGAACCTTGAGATACTCCAAGGGCTAGTTGGCTGGCCTGCTGATCAGAAGCATCAGAGACATAACAGGCTTCCAACAACCCTGAACCCAGCACCTGGACTCTGCCATTTGTAGATCCCGCCCTCCCAAGTGGTGCCACCCCAGTCCTGGGCCTTGGAGGTTGGTGTGAAAGGTGCTTCTTCCAAGCCCACCTATGGCCCTCATTGTAACTAATGGAAAGCGATGGAAAGCCTCATCGCACAGCTCCCCAGGACCAACACTAAACGACACCAAGCCCTGCAAAGCCTCACTGCACAACTCCTCAGAACCAACGCCAGACCATGCAAAGTCTCACAAAGCAACGCTGTGCAGATCACGCACCAGGATTTAGGATACTGTGTTCAGTGGACCTCACTGGTTTCCTGTAGCCGGCCCTTGCTCCATTTCCGTCAACCTGCACTTGGGACTTTGTCCCAGTACGGCGTGACCAGATAATCACAGTTGGCGCTTTGTACTTTTTATGCACTATTTTCATTAAAATCTTTAAAACTGCATATCTCTGGATTTACTGATTGGAGATTTTGTCATTTTGGTCTTGTTTTATTTATTAAAGAAAGTTCTATATTTATTGGTAACTTGGTGTGGGATCATTTTTGTGTGTTTTTTTTTTTACATTATTA
>NW_028249897.1:0-27249 GCF_964263255.1 Lissotriton vulgaris | reverse complement strand
ACTGCAATCATCCAGTCAGTACCTAAGTACTCATGCAGCAAAGTAGGCCTTAGGGCATGGACTGCTTCAAACCCCAGTTGAGACATTTTCAATTCCCTGTTTTTTCGTTTCTCCCAATGAAAAATACAAAAAAATATAAAACTGTTCAAAAAACCCAAAAAAGTAAAAAATGTTCAAATAAACAATAAAAAAAATATAAAACAACAAAAAGAAGGAAAAAAACAGTTCTTTTTAGAACTACCTCCAATTTATAAAAAAAGGCTACATTTTTAAAAACTCTGTCATTCTTTTTTCCCCATGGTCCGCTCCCCGGTGCGCGTACTGGGCGCTCCCCCCGCGCAAATCAAAAAATATATATATATATATTTTGCACCACGTGGCCCTTCTATAGCCCCCACATCAAACCTAGGGGGCCAGGGGGGGGTCTATCCCTGCCCCCTTATGGTCATTTCCCCCTTTTTTTTTTACACCTCTTGTGTCTCGATCCTACCGAGACATAAGATGGGGGCCGCTCCGGACTGTTTCGAATGTTTACAGACACCCGAGAGCCAATCAGCTTTCCGTGCGCAAGTCGCGTGTCGCGCCCGGTGCGCTCCCCGGTGCGCGTACCGGGGCGCTGCCATAGATATATATATTTTTTTGAACCTAAATTACTCAAAATCCACTGGAGCACATATCTTGAGACATAGCAAAGGCACATCGGGCTACCAGTCCCTACAATTTTGCCAAGTTTGGTGGAAATCCATTCAGCCGTTCGGGCTAAAAGTGTGTGTATTTCACTTTATATATGCATTCTTTGTTAACATTTTATGCACTACAACTGCAGAGAGCATTTACTTTATGTCTAGACGTTGAGAGTCTATACACAAGCATCAGGCATATTGCCGGATTAAAAGCATGTGAATATTTTTTGAAAACTAGAAGCATACACCTATTGGCCCACACTACGATGCTATTACGAATGATCAAAATTTGTCTTGTTGAGAATATTTTTACATTTAATGGAGTTTTGTACAAGCAAACACAAGGAACTTCGATGGGCACCTGCTTCTCTCCAAGCTATGCCAATCTCTTGGTTGGCTGGTGGGAGAAGCAGGGGCTCTGGAGTAAATCCCTAGAACCTTGGACCAACAAAGTCAATATCTGGCTCATATTTTTGACAACATATTTTTTGTTGGGGAAGGATTTTGTTAAATAACTGAATGAGAATTTGTTGAATTTAAAATTTACCATTAAATACAGTCAAGACAGTGTAGATTTCCTAGACATAAGATTAACGGCAAAGGGAAATAAACTTGAGACCGACTTATTCAGCAAAAGGACAGCTGGAAACTCAGTGTTACACACAGCAAGTTGCCACCCACCTAACTTCAGGTGGAGCATCCCCATTGGAGTGTTCCTCCAAGCTAAGAGAAATTGTAGCTCAGAAGGAGCATACAAGAAAAACAAGATTGAAATGATAAAAAGATTTCGAGCCAGAGGTTATCCACCTAATATGCTTAAAGTGGGCGAAAAGAGAGCAGATGAAATAGAGAGAAAGGACGCTTTGTATAAAGCACCTAAAGGTAATCGATCAACAATGATTCTACCATTAGACTCATTGCAACTTACAACTCCCAATCATATCAGTTTAGCCAGATAGTCAGAAAAAGATGGGACATCCTTCTACAGGACAAATCACTCAAAGAAAAACTAGGCCCACATCCAGCAATAACATACAGGAAAGGCCAATCCATCAAAGATAAAACAGTGTGGAGTCACATGTAACACCAGCAACTGACTTGGCTAGACAAAAGGGGATGATTCCACAGATGTGGAAAATGCAAAGCTTGTAGTCACAGTAAGAATGTGAGGTAGGTAACACTAAACAGAACCAACAGAAAATTGTGTATTCTGAGAAACATACAGTGGAGCACAGAGTTTGTAGTCTATGTTATCACATACCCTTGTGGTAAGTAGAACATAGGCTAAACCACCTTCCCGGTAAAGAAGAGATACTAGAACACTGGCGAGCCATCACCAATAAAGACTACAGTTACAGTACGGCTAGACATTTCTTTCAAAATCATGAGAGTGACTGGACCAAGGCAAAGTATTTTGCACTAGACACGATCCCGAAAAACCCCAGGGGTGGTAACAGGGTCTTAGCCTTACGTAGATCAGAATCAAGATTCATCTTGCAAGCTGGCAGTGTTGTTGCCTTTGGGATGAATAATGATGAAAAGATGCATCTGCATCTCTAAACTTTATCACTAGAAAACGACCCACTGCTCATTTAAGGAACTTGTGTTCTAAATAGGTTTTTCATTTGGACTTACTCACTTCTTAGTATCACCTATTCTCACTTTGTTATTTTGTTTTTTACTTTGTGCATACCTATTTCGTTATATTCATTCACATTTTTAAAGCATGTTTGTCTACAGTTGATGTCTGCTTTAAAGCTGTGCTTTGACCCAATTGAATCAATTGATTCTCAAATATTTTCTATGAGTGTGATTTTTTCTTCAATAGGAGTCGGAAACTTGAAAGTGAACAATACAATTATGACACTTGATCTCATTTAGTAAGTCTCTTGTGAAGATATAACTAACCTTATATGTCTCTGTTTGCCTTCATATAGATTGGACCAGATGGACTGTGCGGGTCACCAACTACCGCTAAGAGCGACGAGCACGGAGTGCTTAGTGTTGGTTTATACATCCATGCGCTCCTTTGATAGACATGAATCTGGGCAACTTAATGATAGACATGCCAAAGTTGGTCATAAGATGTACTAATACACTCTGTGTATTTCACTTTATATATGCATTCATTGTTCACATTTTATGCACTACAACTGCAGAGAGCACTTACTTTATCAAATATTTAGAGCTTGGTACTCAATTTATGACAAGTTTTAAGGTTCCACACCGGGTAAGAGACCTTATTTGAGGACTGTAAGATGACAGAGCATATTACTATGGGGTACTACACCCAGGCACAGTTATTGAAGGTCTTTTTCTTGATAAGCCTGCTGTAAATATATCACAAATGGGTACTAAACCCAGGCACTGCTGTTTAAAGTCTCTTTCTTGTTAAACATGCTATTGATTGTTCATGCACAGAGTGTGATTCTACAACATTTTCAGTGATGCAACTGTAAGTCCTACAATTGTTTTAATAAGTAATACGTGTACAGAATTTAATGTATAGGAATACTCACGATTAAGCTGAATGATGATGTAAATCCAGAGTCTTTTCTTTATTTTCACTTTAATGTATATAAACCTTGAACTTTGAACTATGGTCATGTGACCAAGTGCTGGATAGCTCGAAACGTGTCTTTTTGCCTGGTAAATAAAAATAAAAATACTTTCACAAATCTGGATTGGCGTGGCTCGTGCTTGAAGAAATTACAAAGCCTTCTGGTTGATATCTATATATATATAAAATATATATATATATATATATATATATATATATATTCACCGAAAAAACCATAGGTTATAGACCATATATAGTTAGGGATTAGCATTTACAAAACCTTAATTTACTCGCACAAAACCATTGAAATTCGCATACATAGTTAGTTGCACTAACTATATATTGCGCAACCGCAATCCACTGCTGATGATGTCACATATTACATCATTCATGACATGGTCAGTGACATCACTGATGACATCACTGATGACAACTCAAATGACATCACTGACAACATCACTGATGACATCATTCATGTGATAATACGATAAACCTCTTCAGACTCTAATATAACCTTAGATTCACTCAGTGTAAACAGACACTCACAGACTGTCACTCATCCATGGAGTTACTCATACACCTAGTCAGTCATGCAAAGAATTAATCACACCTCCATTTCCTCAACTATACAGTTATACACACCTTACTTATTCAAACATATTGTAACACATATTTACTCTCTTATACAATCACTTATACAAGTTTACAATGATCCATACAGCCACTCACACATTCATTGGCTCTTATGCACAGTTATTTATATATGTCAATCTCACATGTACTGTGTTTTACATATGTACTTACTTTCACATGTAGCACTGAGATATCCATTCACTCACCAATACACTTATGCACACAATCAACCACCCATACAGCTGTTCCACATGCACTTTTGAACCCATACATCTAGTGAATCAACTGCTCACACATCTATGCACAGTCACACACCTCCCAGCCACCCCCACACACACACTCACTCTCCCATACAAATACTTGGGCAACCAATCAATAACACATATAGTTACTCATATAGCTACTGATCAACACATGCAGCAGTTTACAGAATAACAGACATAATGATGCACAAATTAAGACAGTTTAGTCACTAACCCATGCACTCAGTGAGACACATTTAATCACTCTCTCATACAGTCAGTCATGCACCTACTAAATCCGTCATCCAGACACTTATACATCCACTCATTCTTCAATATGTTAGACTTATTTTTACTGTACAGAAACATACAGTCACTGGATGTTGTTATCAGTGATGTCATTTGAGTTGTCATCAGTGATGTCATCAGTGATGTCACTGACCATGTCATGAATGATGTAATATGTGACATCATCTGCAGTGGATTGCGGTTGCGCAATATATAGTTAGTGCAACTAACTATATATGCGAATTTCAATGGTTTTGTGCGAGTAAATTAAGGTTTTGTAAATGCTAATCCCTAACTATATATGGTCTATAACCTATGGTTTTTTCAGTGAAATTTCAAGGTTTTGTAAATGCTAATTCCTAACTATATATGGTCTATAACCTATGGTTTTTTCAGTGAATTTCAATGGTTTTTTAATAGCAAATATGAAAAGCTTTAAAATGTAAAGTACGTGGTAGGTAAAAACATTTTCGTATTTATGCACGCTGATGTGCTTTGAACGCTACCCCCCCTCTTTTCTTTTAGGAGTATTCTCTCTTTGCAGATAGTGAAGGGTAAGTAACGCAGGCCTTTGCCCCCGTTGTAATCCGTCTTGCCTGCTTCTCTCTCCATTTCATTAATTGTTATCCAAGCATTTACTGTTTTAGAATTGGTTCTCTTTGGTTCATTCTCTATTTACAAACAAGCACAGAGTCGCAATACTCTGTTTAGTCTTTGCAGATAGTGAAAAATCGTTTAAAAAAACAAAAGGAATCAAGCAAAATCAGTAGGCCACTAATGGGATCTCTTTTTGACCTCGCTAAAATAGAAACATTAGGAACAACCCCTCATGAGAAATACGAAACTAGTGACATGAACTGAGCTCGACACCATGATGGCTACAAGACAGCTCGTCTCCACCACCCACCCCGCCCAAAATAACGACAAACCCTATGCAAATATTATAAATATATACAACACACCAGCAAAGTAACAGGGTAAAACGTTTTATTAAATAACTATTTACATGGCAGCCTGCTGCAACATCCATCACTATTCCTGTCGAGGTACCATAGCTGGCGGCCTGGGGGTGGAGAACGGTTGTGCAAATTGCCCGGGGATGACACCATGCGCCATGACTCGTCCCCAGTACATCCAGAGCTGATGTCCGACAAGTTGTGTGTGAGGATGCCTTGCTGATGCCGCCACCCCCACCACCACCTTTTTGTTGCCTGATCCGGCTAGCTCAATCGATCGAGCATGAGACTCATGCACTCTGATCTCCTTGGCCTCAGTCAAGCATCAATAGTAACATTTTCATACGTGAGTGTAGGTTCATGGTTTTCCATCCACAGACTAAAAGCCTGGAGTGGGAGTGAAAGAACCATAACTAGGTAACAAGGAAGGCAGACGCTGTGGGAAGGACTCTGGATATGGTATGTTCCTTGGTCCCTGAGTTACTTCGATGTCACTGCCTTGCACAAATGGCATAAGTCCTGGATGTTGGGTGCCATAGTTGAGGGTTCTGAGCAGCGCTTGTAACACTGTATGCAGTTTATTTGCACCTGCTGCAGCTTCACTATTCTCAAAGTAAGTGGGGTCTGTTTGTGGACATGACTGCATTGGAAATCAATGTGATGCGGTGCCTCCCTGAACCGCTTGACGGAGGCCCCCGAGGGGTGGTGTAATGGTGCCGACCCCCTCCCCAAGTCTTGTTGCCCTGGTGTGGCCTGAGATCGCCCCCGACATAGGCGGCCGGCTCCCGGGGTCAAGCGGAACTTTTTGCCTTTTGGTGACTCTTCCATTCTGAACATTGTCCCACAATCCGTTTGACCTGAAGACACGTCCTGCGGTGCCCTAGTCCGACCATCACATATTCCTGCACCAGGAGACGGGAGACGGCGTGGGATGCACTAGAAGGGAGAGGCGGCGCGAACGAGCCACCCCCACCTCCCCAGGCGGAGGTTTCTCAGGTACACCCCAGCGCTTCACGCAACCAGCTGAGTTGCGCCCGCTCTTGCGGCTACAGCGTCTCGCCCACCATCCATTTAACGGAACCTTTTTGGACTGCCGAAAGGGGTTCTGGTCCGACCGCTGGTTGGTGGAGACATTTTGACTATATTCTGGACCTGCGTTGTCGCGTAATGCGTCATATGACGCGCCGCGTTAGCGCACCCGGAAGTGCTCCGGTGCGCAAGGCGCAGCTTCCCGGAAACGATCCAGAGCGCGGCGCGCAGCTCGTAACATAAGCATAACAGGTCATGTGACTTGTTAATAGCACCTTTCATTGGTTCATTTTACTTTTGTTATTCTAATGATGAAAGGCTTGGTCATATGACCTAAAAATAACGCTTTTCATTGCTTTCGAACATTTTTTTTCCCAAATGATGAAAGCCCCACCTTTTTTTTTCTCGCTCTGCCTTGTAAAGCAAAGGACCCAGATGCATTTACAGTTTATCACTAACAATGTTCCAGGCTAATGTATTTTCCCGGTAAATTTACAACTGTCCTGCAAGTAAAATATTCCTATTTCGAGAAAAAGGGCGTTTCTTCGTCCCATGAGGGAGCGGTTGAGCAAAAGAGGCTCGGCCTGCTGTCTTAGTCGCTGATAGGCATGAATATCGGATTCTTATCGATCACTTTATGTTGCAGGAGTGGAAAACACAACAGCCCTTGACCATTTATCTTTACTGCGTTCCTGCATATGATACCTTTTAACCGTCATGTAATTGGGCTGCTTTATTTCACTTGCCTTTTACTGATTCGAAAACAGTGGCTATTATTCAAAACTTTACCAAAAAAGGTACTACTACCATGTTTTGTTTTAAAAACCTTTATTGTGAAAATGTCAGTATACAAATTGGGCCTATAACCACGTGGGCAGGCCACGGTTCAAACTGGAATCGTATATGATGAGGGGACATTTACACTGTAGAAGAACGTAACGGGCGGGCCATTAAGTTGCAAGAAGTAAGGTGTCAAACAGTTGCGGAATCGATGGATGTACATTTTATAATTAAAGTACGACAGGGCCAGTTACAATAAAATTATCTAGATATACATTTGCGGGCAAGTACCATGGGTGACGTTAATTCGAACTTTCAATAGTACAGTAATCAATAACACATCAGAACTTAATATCAATAGGGATGTCCAAATGTTTAATCAGTACTCGTCCCCGCCCGCCATGTGCTTCAAAACTGCATATGTATCTCGTGATATCAAGGTTGGGCAACCAGTACACAACAAGGAGTTACGAGTCCCATTTATACCGGCGCCATTTTGCGCGAGGCCGGGCAGGTCCAGGATATAGTCAAAATGTCTCCACCAACCAGCGGTCGGACCAGAACCCCTTTTGGCAGTCCAAAAAGGTTCCGTTAAATGACAACAGAAGAGATAGGCAACAAGAACAATCAGTCAAAAGAGGGGACGCTTTCGTGAATGGGGCCCATGCCCTAGCAGGCAAGCGTCCGAGTTCCAAGGTGTCCCAGGGCCATTTCAGTGGACCAGGCCCAAATCCAAAGAGCCGGCCGCCATTTTGAAAGTCTTGTTGCAGCCGCCTTTCACTGCACCGCAAAAGTAAACGCAACTCAGCTGGATGGGGGGTGAGGCCCTGTGCCGCAAGAGCGGGCGCAATGCAGCTGGAAGGCGAGTGAAACGCTAAGGGGCGCCCCACTGCAGATGAGGTACTTCCACCTGGGGAGGCGGGAGAGGGCCGTTTGCGCCGCCTCCCCCCCGCCCCCCTCCGGGCACCCCACGCCGTCTTTCGGCACAGCATTGTAGGATGGCCACACCAGTGCGGCAACTTGCTGGACACCACCTCGGTGCCATCCGGATCTCTGCGCGTTGTGCTGCCTTCGGCCTATTCGCACATCGGTCCGCTACTGACGCCGCCTCACAGGCCAACGGACTTTCTAGGCTTTTTATAGCCCAAAGCCGCATAACTGGTCATGTGACTTGTATATAAAACTTTTCATTGGTTCATTTTACTTTTGGTTTCCTAATGATGAAATGCTTGATCATATGACCTAAAAATAACACTTTTCATTGGATTGAAAAAAAAAATTTTCCCAAACGATGAAAGCCCCACCTTTTTTTTTCTCACTCCACAATCCGAAAAGGTTCCGTTAGATGACAACAGAGGGGACAGGCAACAAGAACCATCACTCAAAAAAGGGGAGGGCAAGTTCTTCCCTACCGGGTCACGCTGGGGCTCCACCGGAACTCATCGAATTGATAGTCTACAGTGTTTCTGGGTGTTTCAGACTGAAGCTGGCGTCCGCATGAGAGCACCACCATCCAGTAGCTCCGTCGTGGCCATTCCGCAAGCAATCATGGCAGCCGCTCCCCACCGGAAGCCTGCGGGAGTCAGGGGCCCACAAGACTTTTGTAGAATCTTCAAGGCTGAGGGGACGCTTTCGAGAATGGGGCCCAAGCCCTAGCAGACAAGCGTCCGAGTTCCAAGGTGTCCCAGGGCCATTTTAGTGGACCAGGCCCAAATCCGAAGAGCCGGCCGCCATTTTGAGAGTCCTGTGGCAGCCGCCTATCGCTGCACCGCAAGAGTGGGCGCAATTCAACTACATGGTGAGCGAGACGCTGTAGCCGCAAGAACGAGCGGTAAACAGCTGAATGGCGGATGAGGCACAGTGCAGCAAAAGCGGGCGGAAAAACGCTGAATGGCAAGTGAAACGCTAAAGGGGCGCCCCACTACAGCAGACGAGCCTCCACCTGGGGAGGCCCGTTCACGCCGCCTCCCCCCCCCCCCGGGGCGCCCCACGCCGTTTTTCGGAGCAGCATTGTAGGATGCCAAAACCAGTGCGGCAAGTAAAGAACATCACCTGGGTGCCGTCCAGATCTCAGCGCGTTCTGCTGCCTTGGGACTATTCGCACAACAGACCGCTACTGACGAGGCACAGTGCAGCAAAAGCGGGCGGAAAAACGCTGAATGGCAAGTGAAACGCTAAAGGGGCGCCCCACTACAGTAGACGAGCCTCCACCTGGGGAGGCCCGTTCACGCCGCCTCCCCCCCCCCCCCCCCGGGCGCCCCACGCCGTTTTTCGGAGCAGCATTGTAGGATACCAAAACCAGTGCGGCACCTGGGTGCCGTCCAGAACTCAGCACATTGTGCTGCCTTCGGACTATTCGCACAACAGACCGCTACTGACCATTGTTGCTTCTGTTTAAAAAAAAATTTTTTAACGTGTTTACTGTTTTTGTTGCGTTGTATATATTTATAAGTTATTAAAGTGTTATAATCCTACTACTTTGTTGGAGTGCTATATATTTTTAATGTGACACATAATTGTGAAGACTTTCATGTACAAAAAGGCATCCCTGGAATCTTCCGCTTCAGGCTCCGTCCCACACACCCTCACAGTGAGAATCCCCTCCCCAATCACAATACAGGATTATCAGATAGTAGGAACGCGTGTGCTGTGACGGATCTCATCGGGTGGGGGCCTTGATCTACTGTAACTACTTTGAAGAGGGGTGATTTTTTACAGTTGGGGCCATAAACTACATCCGCAGGGCTAGGTGATAGCCTGGGACCGGCCTGGACAATCAGACACAGAAGAAGAGGTCTGTCAGAGGGTGCGGTAGTGAATAGGGTGAAAGGGAGGTGTCGGGCGGGCACAGGGTGTGATATTCAGGGAAGAGCAGCGCAGATGGAGGGAAGTTTATGACCCATGCATATGACAGAGAGCGGGGGTGACCAGTGCATGGGGGAGATGCTTGCGAGGGTGGGGAGCCATGCTGAGAATCGGCGGCGTGCAGAGAGTGGGTCTGCTCAAGGCATCTAAAATGGCTGCCGTGCACGACAAAAGTGTAGCATTGGAAAAAAAGCAAGATGGCGCAGACAATGTTTATCAATACGAATTAATTTATAACAATTATTTTTACCAATATATTTACTCGCAGTGTAAAAATGGCGGTCAACACTTCCTGATTTCCTTCGAATCGAACGTTAACAGACGTCACGATCGGCGGCGTGCAGAGAGTGGGTCTGGTCAAGGCATCTAAAATGGATGCAGTGCACGACAAAAGTGTGCCATTGCATAAAAAGCAAGATAGCGCAGACAATGTTTATCAATACGGATTAATTTATAACAATTATTTTAAACAATATATTTACTCGCAGTGTCAAAATGGCGGTCAACACTTCCTGATTTCCTTCGAATCGAACGTTAACAGACGTCACGCAGCAAAAAAAAAAAAAAAACGCTCACGCGCAGCCGCTGGAAGACAAGTATCAACATATATGAGCATCCTCAGCCACCCTCAGAAAACATAGGGGGTCAGGATACGTCTCCCGTACCCCCTTATTTTTTTTTTTTTTTTTTTTTTTTTGAAGACGTTTATTAATGTTCAAAGGTACAGTACACATAGCAAAGCCTACAACCCTGCGGGCCGGCTGCAAATGAACGGTAAATCGTGGGTGTGTGGGCCATCACAAAAAGGGCATGTCATTGCGTCCCTTGTGTCCCCGGTGTGCTAGGACACGGAGAAGATAATCACAATTTCTTAGGTCAAGAAAGGGAAAGTCCATAAATGACGCCTCATTTTTCATTTTTCCTAGAACTGAGCCATAAAATTGGCAAACTAAACAAAACAGTTCGTATCGGTGCGTCCCAATGTTCCTATCGCGGCTTCCCCACTCGAAGTCTGTCCCACAGGCACGGTGTCGGTAGGTGCCACCTCTGTACGGTGTGTTGTTTGCCGATGCTGTTACAGTGCAACTGGAGGTCAGAGGTGTGCGCGCGCAAGTGTGCCTGAACTTGGAGTGGGATAGCCCCTGCGGGCCATGATGTGCCATCGGTCGCCGGCCTTGTTAGTGGAGCATGTGGCATTCAGGTGGAGGAGCCTCGCTGCCGGTGTGGCTATCAGCGTCCACGCCTGCAGTCGCCATCCGTAGTGCCGTCAGCGGCTCCTGCCCACTTCAACACGAGGGGGCAGAGAGGCCACCGTCCGTGAGCAGGGGTCCGATACTACAAACATGTAAACATATATGTGATAGTGGGTGGGGGGGGGGTGGAGTGTGCTTGTGGGGGCGATGTCAGCAGTTTTATGCTTGGGGCGCGCTGCTGGGCAATGGCCGCTGACGGGCGCCTGCGTGGGCGTTGGGTCTCCCGTACCCCCTTATACCCATTTCTCACATTGTTTTTCCTCCATCTTTAATTTAATTAAAACGAAACACAAAATGGCGAATTCCCTTTTCGCGTCCCGATTCGCTACCCGGTTCGCGAACCGGAAAGCGCTTCTACCGCAAAAAAATCAATTTTTTTATTTGCCCCATGGGACCCTTTAATAACCCCAACATCATTCCTAGGGGGTCAAGAAGGGTCTACCTTGCCCCCTTTCATTAAATTCCCCCTTCGTCTTTCTCCTCTTCTTGTCTCTCGATCCTACCGAGAGACAAGATGGTGGCCGCTCCGGACTGTTTAGAATGTTGACAGACACCGGAGAGCCAATCAGCTTCACTTCGCAAAGCTCCGTTACGCGAAAAGTTCACGAACTGGAGCGCTACCCGGGACGCTGTCACAGATATATCTGTTTTTTAAAACGTTAATTTCTCAAAATCCACTGGAGCACATATATTGAGACCCAGCAAAGGCACATCGGGCTTACAGTCCCTACAATTTTGCCAAGTTTCGTGCAAATCCATTCAGCCGTTCGAGCTAAAAGTGAGGCCAAACGCCCTATGGAAAAATGAATGGGAAAAACGCGTTTTGGGACCCCCTTTTTCTCGGCCCCCCCTTGACGAAAGCCCCCCAAATTTTTAGGGGCTGCTCAGAAACAAAATGTGCCATTTTCCTGAAAATTTCAGCCGATTCCGTCCACAAACGCCAAAGTTATTAGACATAGAATTTTCAAAAGTTCCATAGAGAAAAAATCCTAACTATATATACCTACTGGCGACCGCCAGTAGGTAATATATATATATATATATATATATATATATATATATATATATATATATATATATATATATATATATATATATATATATAGAGAGAGAGAGAGATAGATAGATAGATAGATAGATAGATAGATAGATTGATAGATAGATAGCTAGATAGATAGATAGATAGATAGATAGATAGATAGATAGATAGATAGATAGATAGATAGATAGATAGATAGATAGATATATCCAATCAGACAATCCTCCCCTTTCGAAAAGATGACAGCCCACACAGGTAAGCTATTTCAACTTCCTTTATTGCAGAAAAATCCAAGCGGCATTATGCATTTCGGTACTCCGTGCCTTCCTCTGATGCCTTTGCTCGATTCTGATGCAATGTCCACTATTTAAAATGAAGAGCCTCACTGCAATTGGTAGAGACACTCCTTCCACCTCCCAGGGAAGATTTTCACACTCGCTGCCCCGAGTTGTCTCACTGTAGTCACACATATGGAAGTCTTTGCCCCAATGGGCAGTGACTACAGCTCCCTTTGAATTGTGGATCCTGTAGTGCAGGAAGGCTGGAGCTGCTGACCTTCACCCTATCATCAATATCGCTTTACGCCAATGTGCCTTCACCTAAGTAAGCAGAGGCATCGCAATGAAGTCATTGCCTGTTTTGTAACAGCTTGTCTTTTGCACAGCGAGTTGAGGTGGTTCGGCGTTTCTCAAGCACCTTGAGATGAAACAACAGTATATATATATATATTACCTACTGGCGGTCGCCAGTAGGTAGTTATAGTTAGGATTTTTTTCAATGTTAAATCTCAAAATTCTATTTGGAATAACTTTGGCGCCGGTTGATGAATCTGCCTGAAAATTTCCTCAAAATGGCCTCGTTGAGCTCTGGTCCTTCCCTGAAAGTTTGGGGGGGCTGTGTCAAGCGGGGGCCAAGATAAAAGGGGGGTCCCAAAACGCGTTTTCCCAATGTTAATTTCCATAGGGCGGTCGACCTCACTTTTAGCCCGAACGGCTGAATGGATTTACACCAAATTTGGCAAAATTGTAGGGACTGGTAGCCCGATGTGCCTTTGCTATGTCTCAAAATATTTGCTACAGTGGATTTTGAGTAATTTAGGTTCAAAAAAATATATATATCTATAAGCGCGCCCCGGCACGCGCTCCGGGCGCGACACGCGACTTGCACGCAGAAAGCTGATTGGTTCTTGGGTGACTGTAAACATTCGAAACAGTCCGGTGCGGCCACCATCTTGTGCCTCGGTAGGATCGAGACACAAGAGGTTGCCAAAACAAAGGGGGAATTGACCATAAGGGGGCAGGGTAGACCCCCCTGACCCCCTAGGTTTGATGTGGGGGCTATAAAAGGGTCCCGCTGGGCAAAAAAAATAAAAAATAAAATTCGATTTGCGCGGGGGGAGCGCCCGAGGATGCCCACCGGGGAGCGCACCAGGGAAAAAAGAGAATGGCAGAGTTTAAAAATGTAAGTCATTTTATATACATGGGAGGTAGTTCTGAAAAGAACTGTTTTTTTTCTTTTTGCTGTTTTATATATTTTTTTTGGTTTTTTGAACATTTTTTTGGGGCGGGATTTTCAGAACAATTTTATAGTTTTTTTGTAGTTTTTCTGGGGTGAAACAAAAGACAGGGAATTGCAAGCAGCTCAACTGGAGCAAAAAAATAGAAAAAAATTAAAGTTGCTTGCTGCAGTGATGGTTGTCTGCAGCTCGATTAAGTAAAGTGATGCTCTGCTCACCATAAGATATAGTTTTGTTGCAATATATGCAAACAAATTTAAATTTGGAAAACTTAGTTTGAACATTAGGGACCATCTCCCTAGCCTCTGCACCCGATGGAGTGGGTTGGTTGGCGGTGCGTGAAGTTGAAGGTTGGGGAGGGTTCTTACTCAGTTGCCTGACTTCTGCTCTTGAGTAATTGTTTGGGTGCTTCCTCTGCATGTGCCTTATCATCGTGTGATTCCCAAACGAATATTTCCTGTTTGGGTTCCCTCTTGACAGTTCTTGGTCACAGATCAGGCAAGTCACCTTTGCTGCATTTACTTTTTTGGCACCCCTTGGCATTTTGAAAAACTCCCAAATAAATTGTTCTTTGGGTTTGTATGGGGGAGTGTCCTCAGGCAGATATTGCCTCTCCTCCTGCTCCTCTTCGTCCAGCTCTTCTTCATGACCACCAATGTGGTATTGTGGTGGTCTTTGTGGTGGTGGTGGAGGTGGTGGTGGTCCAGATGCACCTGCAGCTGCTACTACTGAAGTCATTTTTCACAGTCCTCTTCACTCACTCACTCAAACAACAAAGTGAAAATGAGGAAAAAAGGTGGGGTCTTTCATCATTTGGAAAACAAAACTGTTGTGAACCAATCAAAAGTGTTCTTTTCAGGTCACATGACCCGGCGCGCTTACACTACGCGGCCCGGGGCGCGTCCCGGGGCGCGCCCAGGGGCGCATTGCGTAAGCGCGTCGAATGCTTCTGGGTGCGTTTACGCCGTGCGTATCACGCGGACACGGCTACGCTATACGTCACGATCATGGTTTTGTTCGCGACATTGGCGCTAACGGGACGCTTCCTGGTTCGCGCACCGGGGCGCTTCAAATGAGTACG
Organism: Lissotriton vulgaris; assembly: GCF_964263255.1. Lineage (NCBI taxonomy): Eukaryota > Metazoa > Chordata > Amphibia > Caudata > Salamandridae > Lissotriton > Lissotriton vulgaris. Next base: position 12,324 of record NW_028249897.1, on the reverse strand, counting down.
CTCTCCGGGGCGCTCACCGGGGCGCGCACCGGGAGCGCTCCGAGACAAAAAATATTTTTTTAAATTTAAAAAAAAAATGGGAAAAATTGTAGGGACTGGTAGCCCGATGTGCCTTTGCTATACTCAAGTGGTTTTTATGAAATTTAACCATAGGTTTCACATCAGTTATAGTTAGCTGGAAATTTTACTGACATAAAACCATTGAAATTCCACGTTATAGTTAGTTGGACTCACTATAACTTGCGCGCCTGCAATGCACTGCTGATGACGTCACATATTACATCACTCATGACATGGTCAGTGACATCACTCATGACATCACTGATGACTCCATCCTTGTGACAGAGTGACAGACCTCCTTTCAGTGTAATGTAACCCTTGAAACACATATTCCAAAAAAGAAACTAACATTTACAAAAAAGTGGAGATACCTATACCAGTTACAACAACCAATTCAGTAATTCCACCATTTATATACACATCCACTCATTCACCAACAGTTCTATATAGTCATTCATACATATACTCACTTATGATATGTAGTGAGACACCTTTACATCCGTTAACACACCAACAGTCTTCCAAAAGTTACTCACACACATACTCACACATGCAAATAAACTATTGAACATCTATTTTTTTGCATATACAGCTATATACACACTAGCACCTTACTTCTAAGGAAACTTACACATACTTACTCTCTTAAACAATCACTTATAGAAACACATACTTATTTAAACAGGAACTCTTTCAATCACTCTCTTAAAAAATCACTTATAGAAACACATACTTATTTAAACAGGAACTCTTTCAATCTCTCACTCTCACATATACTCACTGATATACATAAATACTCACATATACTAGATTAAAACATATGTAGTTATTCATAAAGACACTAGTGAGACAGTCATTCACTCACTAACACACACATATACACACTCTTCCACCCATGCAGTCCTGCACATATGCTGTCTTCAAAACACATACAAACAGTGAGTCAGTCATTGATGCATCTATGTGCTAAGTAACACCCCCACCAAACCATACAGACGCTCATACTGATACTAATAAAAACATCTAATAGCACATATACACACACATGTAGCTACTCACCAACCCATGCAGCCACTTATACACAAAGTGAAACACTGATACAAACATTTAAATATTTAAACAATACTCGCTAATATATGTAAACATATGTAAACATATGTAGTTACTCATAAAGACACTAGTGAGACAGTCATTCACTCACTAACACACACATATACACACTCTTCCACCCATGCAGTCCTGCACATATGCTGTCTTCAAAACACATACAAACAGTGAGTCAGTCATTGATGCATCTATGTGCTAAGTAACACCCCCACCAAACCATACAGACGCTCATACTGATACTAATAAAAACATCTAATAGCACATATACACACACATGTAGCTACTCACCAACCCATGCAGCCACTTATACACAAAGTGAAACACTGATACAAACATTTAAATATTTAAACAATACTCGCTAATATATGTATTCACTAAGATACACTTAATAAGCCAGTTAACCAATCAATTTTTTTTTTAAAAACATTCATTAAGACACTTATTTAAACATTTATTCTTCCATCGACCTTTACATATACATATATAAAACATATTTATTTTTCAGAAAGACACACATTCACTGGATGGTGTCATCAGTGATGTCATGAGTGATGTCACTGACCATGTCATGAGTGATGCAATATGTGACGTCATCAGCAGTGCATTGCAGGCGCGCAAGTTATAGTGAGTCCAACTAACTATAACGTGGAATTTAAATGGTTTTATGTCAGTAAAAATTCCAGCTAACTATAACTGGTGTGAAACCTATGGTTTTTTCAGTGAATTTAATAGGTTTTTTAAATGCTGAATCCTAACTATAACTGGTGTGAAACCTATGGTTTTTTCAGTGAATATATATATATATATTCTTTACCACACCAAACTTCCAGTCAAAGAAGGCGCTGACTCCGTGAATCTCAGTTCAAACAATTTATTTCAGGTTCAGTTTCTGCTCAGACGCGTTTCGGCGGCTTGCTCCTGCCTTGATCACTAACATCTGTATTGCTAAATCATGGCATATATATACATGTGAAGGTTGTCATGTGATTCATTAGTCAACCAGTTTCAACTGACTGTTGCTATGGTAAACATGGTTACACCCCGTGAGTTAACAAAAAACAAGTTGGTGACTTGCACATTTCATTTTCATGTTAGTATTTCTTCACTTGCCATCATTAGCATCTATTTTACAATCGATTTGTAAATTTATACATTTAAATACAAATAAAATAAAATAAAATAAAGCATGTGTTCAAATACGCGCCTTTACACTATGTGTAACTCTAGTTGCCATTCAAACACTGTATAATTCTGTGTACATAGTAGCTGTTTACAGAAAACACGGCCCCTGGTACCAACACATATGTATAACATACAAGCCATGATTGGCTTCTGTCAGCTATGTTGGGAGTGTGTGGGTCTATCATTGGACGCTCATGACCGAGGTCGGAGCATAAGGGTTTCACTGATCCCAGAGGCCGATTATTTGATTGTTTCCCTTCGGCTCGGTGACTCATTGCATGCAGCGAACTGATCGTGGTAAGTGTTTGATCAGTTCGACCTCTCTGCTCTGTTTATTAGCGTTTCATGGCCAGTGCTTATTTTATATTTGGTTTGTATTTCACTGGCCTCATCTGCGACCTGCTCACTTTAAAGCATTTTTACCATCGAGTGTGTCCTCTGATAATTACATGAGGATTAGTCTGGCCCCCAGAGGCCTACTCTGAGGTTTATGAGCCATAGGGACGTGCAGTCATGGGGCACTAGGTTCTAGTGAGATGGCGTGAAGGTGGGGTATGGTTTTGTGCATAAATCCTTATTTACATGTGAGTGATATATGTGAATAAATTAATTTAAATTAATTTAAACAACAGATGTTCTAAAGGGGTACTCAGGAAAGACTAGGGGGACATTTATGCTGGTTCATATATGGACACTTAAGGCTTCATCTGCGTTCAAACCTGACGGGATTTTGGAGTTTAAAAGATTAATGTATCTTGACTCCAGGCGGCGTAAAGCAAGTTTACGATTCCCGCCTCTGACATTTCTGGGTATGCTGTTGATGACAAAGTAGGTTAGTCCTGCAGCATTTCCTGCATGGATTTCGTGGATGTGCCTTGCCACTGGGTAGGCTTGGTCTAAGTTTGCAATCGCACGTAGGTGCTGCAGAATTCTTATGTGTACAGGGTGGATGGTGGATCTCACATATCTTTTACCACATTCACATGTGAGCACGTACACCGCAAACTCTGTTTTGCATGAGAAGAGTTCCCTGATCTTATATGGAAAACTTCTAAAAGGTACATCCACGTTAGTCGTGTTTATACCGTGGTTGCAGGCTTTGCATTTACTGCATTTTCTAAACCCTTTTTGTGATTGTAGCCAGTTCGTTTGTTTTTTTAGGGATGGGGCATTGCAGACTAGTTCGTTGTGCATCCACTTGGCTTTTCTAAATGACACCAATGGTGTTTTGCCAACTGCCTGACCTATGGTTGGGTCATTACGGATAAGTGGCCAGCGCCTAGTTTAGATTTTGCGGAGATTCGTGTGGTATCGGTTGAAACCTGTTATCAACCTCGGTGGTTGTCTTTCTTGTTTACCACTGATTTTTCCGTTTTCTTTGGGAACAACAGTTCATGTTGGGTTTTCTTGCTACACTGGGCTTCAGCATTGCTACAAGTTTTCTTAGTATACCCCCTTTGTTGGAGTCTCGAGGACAGGTTTTGTTTAGCTTCATTCAGGCCCTCCGTGGTGCTACAGTTACGTGACATTCTGCATAAGGGATTGATTGTTTTAGGGGCGTGGGGTGGAAGCTATGGGCGTGCAGAATCGCATTGCCAGCAGTTGGCTTGCGGTAGGTTCGAGTTTGAATTTTGTCATGTTGAACATACAATTCTACATCCAGGAACTGTATTGTTCCAGCACTGGTATTGCAGGTAAATTTTAAATTTAATGCATTTTCATTCAAACTTTCAGCAAATTGCATTGCATTTTCCACACTGCCCTCCCACAAAATAAAAATATCATCAATGAATCTTTTGTAGATGATCACATTGTCGGTCATGATTTGTGGGTATAGTGCCCAGAGTACCTGCTTCTCCCACCAGCCCATATGCAGATTCGCATAGCTGGGGGAGAAGCAAGTTCCCATGGCTGATCCTTGGACCTGTTTGTAGTGTAGTCTATTGAACATGAATGTATTGTTCGCGAGGCACCATTCAGTCATTTCCAGCATATTTATATATACAAACAACTCCTTCCCAGCAAAGAAAAGGTGGAGGCAAGAGGGGTTTCAGTAGGAAAACACCTTTATTCAAAAATGCATTCAGTGAGTGGTTGCAAATGCATTTCGGCAGTCCTTCATCAGCGCCCTTCACTCACGATAGTCCAGTCAAAATTCAAGATGTGATGCTCCACCTATGTAGTGGTGACGACACTCAGCTCCTCCCCTGGCAATCGGCTCATCTGTTGAAGACCGTTGTGAATGTCCGAACTTCAACTCCCACCATGCATTATGTTTATGCTGGTCGGTCAGTGGTGTGGGGGGTGGTTGGAAAATCCAGAGTTTCAGTGTCTATGAGCAGGCTGGGGGCGGCTTACTATAGTCCCACGCATTCATAAACAACAGCGTCTCCTCCTGTCCCCTCGGGCCGCTACGACCTTGTGAATCGATCAGACTGTAGGTGCAGGGACAGCCATGATGCACACAACGTCCTGGAGGTGAGTACCCTCTTGCCGCACTGGTCACACGATCCCCAGGGTGGACACCGGATTCTCAATCCCTCGAGTAAAGAAAGCACTGAACTTCAGTGCCATGCCAGAATTATCCGGCTCTCTTGATGTAGCGGGGCCATCCCTACCGCGCTTCAGGCAAGGTGCGGAAAATATACAAACAACTCCTTCCCAGCAAAGAAAAGGTGGAGGCCAGAGGGGGTTCAGCAGGAAAACACCTTTATTCAAAAATGCATTCAGTGAGTGGCGGCGAATGCATTTCGGCAGTCTTAGCCTTCGTCAGGGCCCTTCACTCACGATAGTCCAGTCAAAATTCAAGATGTGAGGCTCCTCCTATGTAGTGGTGACGACACTCAGTCCTCCCCTGGCAATCGGCTCACCTGTTGAAGACTGTTGTGAATGTCCGAACTTCAACTCCTACCATGCATTATGTTTATGCTGGTCGGTCAGTGGTGTGGGGGGTGGTTGGAAAATCCAGAGTTTCAGTGTCTATGAGCAGGCTGGGGGCAGCTTACTATAGTCCCTCACATTCATAAACAACATATATTATCCCACAACATTCTATTCCCAATAACCTTGGTGCTGATTGATGAATCTTCATGACATTTTTAAACTTGTGGCCCGCTCCGGTCCGCTCCTATCTTGAAAGTTGCGGGTGATTTGTCAAGCTGGGCTGAGAAAAAAGGGGTGTCCCAAAACGTGTTTTCCCCATGCAATTTCCCATAGGAATATTTGGACACAGCTACAGCCCGAACTGCTGAACAGCATTACACCAGATTTGGGAAAAAGGTAGCCTTTGGTTCAGAAAGAACCCTTTTTGTGAAATGGTGTAAATCCGTTCAGTAGTTGCTGAGAAAATCTAAATTAAAAGAATTTTGATATTTATGGCCGCACAGGATCACCACACCCTCCCGATCACGACCTGAATGCTAATCAGTCTTACGCCTGCTGTGAGACAGGCGCAAGATTTTGACACAACGGCGTCCTAAAAGTGACGCAGTGAAATCTCATAGATTTCACTGCGTCACCTCTACGACCCTTTCTTGCGTCAATGCACCCCTTTTGCATACATTACACCTGACGTAGGTAAAGGACCTGCGTCAGTGTTACACCTGCTGTGAGGCAGGTGCAAAAATGAGGCCTTCAGTCTTCTACTCTTATTTTTTTTCTTTCACTTTCTCTGTTTCTTCACTGCCTTACTTACCTGGTCTCACACTAACTTGTCTTTATCCAGTCTGTATCTCCACTCTTTCCAAAACATCACTGCTCTTTTCTTACCCTTCCACACCCCCGTTCCTTTACTACATTTTCTTCGCATATCCACATTCCCCATGTTCACTCTCCTTCTCCTCACTCTCCTTCCCCACACTCACCTTCTTTCAGTCCCCCTACTTCACTTCCCTTCCCCTCTCGTCCCTTTCTTTGCTTTCTCACTCATTTACCTCTCCTCTCTCGATGCACTCCACTTCACTTACTCTTTTTCATTTTTTTAAGAACACAGCTCTTTGATGAGAATTGGAGGTAGTTCTGAAAATAACTTTTTTATTCTTCTTTTTTCCTTTTTTAGAACAAAAACAAAAAAAGGGAATGGAAAACTGCTCAACAGGAGCAAAAAAAAACCAACAAATTTAGGGCTGGGAGCGGCAGCAATGGTTCTCCAATGCTCGAACCATGAGCAGAACACTTTGTTCCCCATAGCAAAGTAGCTGATCACAGTCTCTGCATATAATAACGCCTTTATTAAAAGCAGGCTGAATGTTAGGAATCAGCTCTTGAGATCGCCCCCTCACTGAAGTAGTTGCTCCTCCGGTTGAAGCAGAGATCCCATCACTGGGAACCTCTTGTGCCAGAGCCCTGACACTCTCCCGGGCAAAGTTCTGGGGGTGCCTCCTCTCGACATGGCGAATCATAGTGGAGTTTCCAAAAGAATATTTCTTGGTGGGGTCACCCCATGATAGAACAGCGTGACAAATCCTACACTCCACCTTTGGAGCATTTACTTTTTTCTGGTCATTTGGAATGGAAAAAAACGTCCATATGAAGTGTTCTTTTATTTTCGGCTGAGGAACCTCTTCATCAAGAAATTCATTTGAGTCATCTTCACTGCTGGATGGTCTGGCAGCCATGGTAATCCAAGATATGAATCCAACAAAGATCTGACAGCAAAAAGACAGGTCTTGAAGTCACAAAAGTGAAAGAAGAAGTGAAGGAAATGGGTGAGGATTTCATTCTTTGTAAAAAATACTGTTAGCAACCAATGAAAAGAGTTATTTTAAGGTCACATGACTTGACGCGCTTACGCTGGGCGCACCAAAGCGCTTCAAGGGGCGCTTACGCGGCGCAAACGTAGGCGCTTCCGGGGGCGCTTACGCGGCACGAAAGTAGGCGCTTCCGGGGGCGCTTACGCGGCGGGCCTAAGTGACGTTTCGATAGTTTTACGGAAATGCAAAATCATTTTCATTTCGTAAATCAAAAATACTGCTTTTATAAGTATGGTACTAAATGTCTTCCATTATTATTTACTTTTCATACATATTTTTTTTTACGAACGCAGAAATAGCGCTGTCGGTGCGCTCTCGGGAGAGCTTACCGGTGCAGGCACCCTGAGCGCACCGGGAAAAAATGTAAAAAAATATATATACATTTAACAAATGTTTTTTTTTTAAATATATAATCAATTGTTGTAAAAAACAGCTAACAAAAAAAAATAATCATAGGTTACAAAGTCGATATACAAATGAATTAGCTTTTAAAAAAACTATGACATTCACTGAAAAAACCATAGGTTTCGCAAACGTTATAGTTAGGAATTAGCTTTTAAATAACCTTTGAAATTCACTAAAAAAAACAAATGAGGTTTCTACAATCATAATAGTTAGGAATTAGCTTTTAAAAAACCTTTGAATTCACTGAAAAAAACCATAGCTTTCACACTCGTTATAACTAGGAATTAGCATTTAAAAAACATTTGAAATTCACTGAAAAAACCATAGGTTTCACACCAGTTATAGTTAGCGGAACAGTTTACTCATTGAAATTTCCACGTTATAGTTAGTTGGACTCACTATAACTCGCGTGCCCGCAATCCACTGCTGATGATGTCACATATTACATCATTCATGACATGGTCAGTGACATTACTGATGACATCACTGATGACATTACTGATGACATCATCCAGTGAATGTGTGTTCCTGTAAAGTTAAAATGTGTCTAACATATTGAAGAATGAGTGTATGTATGAGTGTCTGGATGAAGGATGTAGTCGGTGCGTGACTGACTGTATGAGTGAGTGATTAAATGTGTCTTACTGAATGCATTGGTTAGTGACTAAACTGTCTGAATGTGTGCATCAGTATGTCTGTTGTTGTGTAAGCTGCTGCATGTGTTGATCAGTAGCTACATGAGTGACTATATGGGTTATTGATTGGTTGTCTAAGTATTTGAATGTGAGGGTGAGTATGTGTGTGGGTGGCTGTGAGGTGTGTGACTCTGTGCATAGATGTGTGACCAGTTGATTCACTAGGTATATGGGTTCAAGAGTGCATATAGAAACAGCTGTATGGGCGGTTGACTGTGTGCATGGGTGTGTTGCTGAGTGAATGGATATATCAGTGCTACATGTCCGTGTAAGTACATATATAAAACACAGTGCATGTGAGAGTTGACATATATAAATGACTAAACATCAGAGCCTGTGATTGAGTAAGTGACTGTATGGATCAATGTGTACTTTTATTTGTGATTGTAAAAGAGAGTAAGTATGTGTTAGTATATGTTTGAATAAGTAAGGTTTAGTGTGTATAAGTTTGTAGTTGGGGAAATGGGAGTGTGTTTGATTCTTTGCATAACTGACTAGGTGTTTGAGTAACTTTGAGGATGAGTGTCAGCATGTAAGTGTCTGTATAGGTGTATGAGTGGATATGAAAGTGTTGTATTGATGAGTGTCTCTATGTATGAGTGATTGTATGGGTGAATGAGTGGATGTGTGTGTAGACCTAGGAATTAGTGAGTGCGTGTGTAACAGGATGTATAGATGTATGAGTACATATGATGAGTGAGCACATTTATGAGTGACTGTATAGAAATGTTGGTGAATGAGTGGATGTGTATGTAGATGTTGGAATTACTGAATAGGTTGTTGAAACTGGTATTGGCATCTCCATTTTTCTGAACATTTTATTTTCTATTTTTGAATGTGTGTATCAAAGGTTATATTAGGGTGAGAGGAGGTCTGCCACTCTTTCACAAGGATGATGTTATCAGTGATGTCATCAGTGATGTAATTTGAGATGTCATCAGTGATGTAATGAGTGATGTCACTGACCATTTCATGAGTGATGTAATATATGATGTCATCAGCAGTGCATTGCGGGTGCGCGAGTTATAGTTAACTAAGCAAACTATAACGGGTGAATTTAAATGGTTTTGTATGAGTGAAATGTCCAGCTAACTATAACATGTGTGAAACCTATAGTTTTTTCAATGAATTTCTAAGGTTTTTTAAATGGTAATTTTTAACTATAACGTGTGTGAAACCTATGGTTTTTTCAGCTAATTTCTAGTGTTTTTTAAATACTAATTCCTAACTATAACGTGTGTGAAACCTATGGTTTTTTCAGTGAATTTGTAAGGTTTTTTAAATGCTAATTTTTAACTATAAAGTGGTTGAAACTTATGTTTTTTCTGTGCATTTCAAAAGTTTTGTAAATGATAATTTTTAAATATATTAATTGGTATATTTTTTTATACTAATTTACTACATTGTTTTACAGTATTTATTGTTAGATATTTTATCTTTTAAATTACATTACATATTTTTTATATAAATTGGAAAAATATTTATTTAAAAATATTGAAATTGTAATATTTTTTTTAATTTAATCTTTTTTAATTTAAATATATTTTATATAGCAGGCAATGATATCCTATGGAAGGAAATTCAAGTTACTGGTAAGTACAGTTAAATTTACTTTTCAGGAATAGTAGTGAGCTGAAAGATGCAGCACTGAGGTATCTCCTGATAACAGGTGCGTAAATTGGAATTCGTAGTTCGACTGATTTTTGAGGAATTTTTTTAGGTTCCAAAACTCCACACTTAGAAGAATTTCCAAGTGAAACCAGTCAATGTTAGCCTATGGAAGGAAATGCAAGTTACTGTAACTACGATTAGAATTACTTTTCAGGATCAGTAGTGGGCTGAAAGATGCAGCACTGAGGTCTCTCCTGATAACAGGTGAGTAAATCGGAATTCCTAGTTCAACTGCTTATTGAGGAATTTTTTGAAGTTCCAAAACTGCACACTTTTTGAAAAATTTCCAAGTGAAATCAGTCAATGTTAGCCTATAGAAGGAAATTCAAGTTACTGTAACTACGATTAGAATTACTTTTCAGGATCAGTAGTGGGCTGAAAGATGCAGCACTGATGTCTCACCTGATAACAGGTGAGTAAATCGGAATTCGTAGTTCGGCTGATTTTTAAGGAATTTTTTAAAGTTCCAAAACTCCACACTTAAAAGAATTTCCAAGTGAAACCAGTCAATGTTAGCCTGTAGAAGGAAATTCAAGTTACTGTAAGTATGGTTAGAATTACTTTTCAGGATCAGTAGTGGGCTGAAAGATGCAGCACTGAGGTTTCTCCTGATAACAGGTGAGTAAATCGGAATTCGTAGTTCGGCTGATTTTAGAGGAACATTTGTACGTTTCAAAAATAGACAGAAACGTTTCTGGTGAAAACCACACAATAGATTCCTATGAAAGGAAATACAAGTTACTGGTAAGTACGCTTAGATTTACTTTTCAGGGTCCGTACTGGGCTCAAAGATGCAGCACTGACGTCTCTTGTGATAACAGGTGAGTACATCGGAATTCGTACTTCCGCTGATGTTAGAGGAATATTGTGCTCAATAGTGAAGGAAGGGGGTGGGGCCTGAGGTGAAATGTGTGCAAACACGCCCTGTGGCGCGTTTTAGATTGGGGAATTAATTCTTCTTCAATCCTGAGATCCCCTGTGAGCCAACTAGCCCACCAGGTACCTCCATTATGCACAAGGGAGCTGTGTTGCAGAGAGGTGTTCAGAGGGCACGCCCCCTTTTTACAACACGCTGCAACACAGCTCCATGGTGCTTAATGAAGGTACCTGTTGGACTAGTTGGCCCATAGGGAACCTCTGGATTGAAGAGGAATGAATTCCCCAACTTAAAACGCGCCACAGGGCATGTTTGCACACATATCTCCTCACGCCCCACCCCCTACCTTCACCGCTGTGCAATCACACCCCGTAGCACTTTCTAAGTTGGGGGATTGAGTCTCCTTGCATACAGGGGGTCCCTGAAGGCCAACTAGCCCACCAGGAACCTCCAGTATGTGCCAGGGGGCTGCGTTGCAGAGAGGTGTAAAAAGGGGCATGGCCTCATAACGCCTCTCTGCAATGCAGCCCCCAGGCATGTTTGCAGAGGGAGAACTAATTCCCCTTGCATACTGGGGTCCCTGGGGGCCAACTAGCCCACCAGTAACCTCCAGTATGCGCCAGGCGGCTGCGTTGCACAGAGGTGTAATGAGGCCCACCCCTTTTTACACCTCTCTGCAACGCAGCCCCCAGGCTCGTTTAGAGAGGGGGAACAAATTCCCCTTGCATATTGGAGGTCCCTGGGGGACAACTAGCCCACCAGGAACCTCCAGTATGCGCCAGGGAGCTGCATTGCATAGAGGTGTAATGAGGTTGTGCCCCTTTTTACACCTCTCTGCAAGGCAGCCCCTGGTGCGTTCACATAGGGGGAACTAATTCCCCTTGCATATTGGGGGTCCCTGGGGGCCAACTAGCCCACCAGGAACCTCCAGTATGCGCCAGGGAGCTGCAATGCAGAGAGGTGTAATGAGGCCAAGCCCCTTTTTACAACACTCTGCAAAGCAGCTCTGTGGCCTTACTGGAGGTATACGGTGAGCTAGTTGGCCCCCAGAGACCCCCAAATCTACTTTCCTCCCTAACATGGCACATAATAATATCAATAATGTTCAGGATAATGTTGCCAACTAACTTTTAAGGTTTAGGCAAAATAATTGTTTAACAAAATCGAGCTCAATGTCACATAATCTCACACTTACACAAAAGAATGTAATAAAAAATCTAGCAAGTGACAATACTATCATTATAAGGCCAGCAGACAAGGGAGGGAATGTTGTTATCATAGGTAGGAACATGCACATAGCTGACGCCTTGCACCAACTGAGTGGCCCCTTGTTCTATACAGCACAGACAAAGATGAATACACCAAGAGCATAACAGGCATCTGGAGTAATTTGGCTGAGTGGAGGGACAAAGGTCTTATGGAATGGGAAGAATATTGTTTCCTTAAAAAAGATTTTCCTAAACTCCCAGTACTTTATCATCTCCCTAAAATCCACAAGGACAAATCCAACCCCCCTGGTATACCCAATGTATCGTCCAGAGGCAGCTCTCTCTCGAGATTGTCTCAAGGTATGTGG